>NC_041339.1:38192680-38215180 GCF_004354835.1 Perca flavescens | reverse complement strand
GTTAATCCACGAAACCGCTGGATGTCCAAATATCTCAACTAAATATTAGTAAAATATGCAAATATAGTTGTTAAAATACCCCGAGAACGGTCCTGATCCGCCGGTTTGGGCCCGTTTACCGGAGAAAAGAAGTGACTGTTTGAATCCCTCGGGGACGAACCGAGTCTTTAGTCCAGACTGAAGCCGGAACCGGGACCCAGACGCTCCAGGTCCGGGTGTGTCGCAGCTTCCATCGGGCCTAAAACCCTCTCAGATACCGGATCACTTCAGTCCATCACCGTTCTCCCGGGATTTATCCGTAGTTTCGGTGTTTTTACCGGCAGCAACGGTCCGTCCGTTGCAGTCTCGAAACGTTCGATCCAGCCCGAAAGGCGCGAAAACAACAACGGAGCACGCTCGGGCGTTTTCCCCGCGAAACAGAGAGCGAACTCGGGCTGTCTCGGCGGCGTTCGGGGCTTTGATTCCCGGGCAGGGCAGCTCCAGATGTCCGCTGTATCAGCACCGAGAGACAGAGAGATGCTGTAATCTCACAGCCCCGCCCCTCTGTCACCGTGCCGACCAATCACAGCGCTGCAGGAGAGCCCAGCCGCACTGCCATTGGCCGGCCGGTCTGTCTGTCACGTCCCGAAGCCTCTGTCAGCAACCTAAATACAGAAACAACCTAAATACATGAATGTACATTAGCGTGACATCTGGAGGCTTTGATCCTGCGGGAATCAAACCCGCAACTCTGACACGGTGCACGCGCCTGGCAGACAGAAGCTCTGTCAGAGGTATGAACAGATTGAATCATTCAGGTGTTACAATGAGTCATAATTACAGCTTCTCCTTTCCATAAAGCTTAAAAATGACCTGAGATTTACACATAGCCTATCTCTTCTTAATCAATGCCAAACTCCCCTAAAATATAATTAATGGAGGAAGAAAATACATTAATTTAAAATCAGACAAACCTGTTAACAACAGCCAATACTGGACTAATAAATAATAATAAAATATCCATAGAATATCAGTAAAATATCACAAAGATGTCCGAAAAATATTTAAAAAATGTCAGAAAAATATAAAAAAAATGTCAGAAAAGTATTCAAAAAATATCCACAAAATATTCAAAATATATCAGAAAAATATTCAAAAAATAATCCAAACAAATCCCAAATAATATCAATACAATTGTATTAATAAAATATCTGAACGATTACTTTTACAATATCCAACAAAGCTTAAATATTCTATTCTGAAATATTTCTCTAAAATATTCTAAATATATTAGTAAAATATACAAATAAAATTCTTTAAAAAGATCCCAAAAATATGTTAGTAAGAAATATAAAAAAGTATCAGTAAAATATATAAAATAACATTCTTCAAAGATCCCAAAAAATATCAGTTAAATATCTAAAAAAAGAAATCGTAAAATTAAAAAAGGATAATTTAGTTAGAAAAACTTTAAATAAAATATACACAATATATACAAAATATAATACAAATCTGCAAATATAATTATTAAAATATCCAAAAATATTTCAGTAAAACGAAAAAAAAAATATATTATTAGAATATTGGATATAAGTTAATAAAATATCTGAATAATAGTTTTTAAAAACACAAACTCTGGCTCCACAGCGCCCCCCTGTGGACAGAATTACAAGTTCAACTTCTTCTCTTTTATTTCCACTCATATATATTTCAGAAAACATTGACTTTATTGTAAATTAAATTATGACCGCAGTGGATGCTGGGACTATTGTTTTTTTTAGATATGTGCTCGCTCGCTCCCCCTATCTGCCCCAAAGCTTCATTCATAAATATCACAATTTAAAAATGTCTCTTATATCAGTAGGTTCTCATATGTTGCAGAATGTGATTTATATGTTTTTCTAAAGCTGGAAGAGTCACTCTTCAGTTCGGCATCAATTTAAACTGAAAATATTTAAAACATTTTCCCATTTTGAACAAGAAATATGCATGAAAACAAAACGGGCAGAAAGTACCGTAATCAATCCCGCTGTTTAAACCTTATGACTTATACAATTATATAGTGTTTCACAATAATAAACAGTAATACGAATACCCTAATAGTTCTCTAGCTCCTCTATAAACTGTGACAAAGTATTGCCCTGCACCCTGTCAGTCACCTTAACACGGACAGGCACCAAACTCCGTGTATAAAAGTCACACTTTAAGTATGTCTCTTAATATCAGAAGGAATTGATAGTTTGCAGAATGTGATTGATATGTTCTTCTAAAGCTACAAGAGCCGCTCTTTAGTTCGGCATCCATTCACTGTGTTTTTCTGTCTATGTATGTCTGAATTTGTGAATTTAACCGTGTGATTGGTTGTCCTACGAGTCAAATCGAGGGATAATTTTACCCACGCACGCCCCTGCGTGTGACGTCATCAGTAGGTGGATGTGAACTTCCTAGTTGAGTTTTTGAGCCGTCTGTCTTCAACATCAACAAAGCCCGAGTAGAGGCACAGTTCAGCGGATACTGCGACGTGTCTCTGGGAAAAGCCCCGCTCGGTTCCGCTAAAAAAGAAAAACACAGCAGAAAGTCCCTCTCGAGCCGCCATAAGTTTCCTAATTGTCTTCTCTAAGGTTCGCGCGGAGTGTTTCTGGATGTTATAATGACTTTTTACAGAGTTCTCTCGGCGGTGTTTGTACCGATATGTTGTGTGTTTGTGTCCGCGGCGAAGGATGCGCTCACACTCACCACCGGCACCGGCGGCGGCGGCACCGTGGCGCCCGGACCCGCGGTTACGAACTCCTCCGGCGGGGCGAACTCCACACACAGCGGTGGCGGAGGCGGCGGCGGCGGTAGGATGCTTAGCGGCCTAAATGTGGACAGCTCGATGATCCAGAGGGCCCTGTACGTGTTGATCGCCATCACCATGATTGGAGTTCTCTACTTCCTCATCCGAGCTGTGCGGTGAGAAAAAACACTTCACACCAAACTCCATTCATATTAGTAGGGATTTAGTGAACGGTTAAATGTATCGGTGACACGTTACCAAAATACTATGTAAAACTTTTTTGACCTGTTTTCTGCGATGTATATTATGTTGTCCAACCGTGAAAATGGTTGTTATAATAAATGACTACAAGGAAAGTATTGAATAATAGGATTATAGAGTAGAAGTGTTGATAAGAGAAGAAGCATTAAATCACTAGATTTGTGAATGGAGTTTGGTGTGGGGTCGCATTTTACCGTGTGTACAACTGCTGAGAAGCATTACACCAAACTCCATTCATATAAACAGGGATTTAGTGAACGATTAATGTATCTGTGACACATTAACAAAATAAAATGTAAAACTTTAACTAACCTTTCGAAAACATTTTCTGCGATGTATATTACATTGTCCAAAATGTGAAATGGAAGTTAACAAGGACCCCAAGCTATTGCTTAGGTCTGTAGTTTGTCAATCAACAATGTTGTGTAATAGTTATGAGAGTGCTACCTCTTAAGAAGAAGCTAACTTTAGAAAAACAACTGCAAAACATTTTACAGACTATGTATAAGTATTGATAAGAAAAGCATTAAATCACTAGATTTATGAATGGAGTTTGGTGTGCCGCCTCTTCACACAGGTGAATGGCAGGTAAGAGGTACAGAACTACAGAAGGATGTACTTATAACTGATAAATCATTAGATTAACTAATTACGGTTACAGTAAAGTCCATAATATATACTTTGCAATTTTAATATTCCCTCTTATCAGCTGCAAAATATGATAATGCCCTTTTGAGAGTTTCTTCAATTCAGCCTTTATCTCATCTATCCAGTTACGTTTTTATATCTAAAAGATATGATTTCAAAAGATGGGCGACATACCTGTAAAACTAGAATACTCTGTATCTCACTCTGTTAACATGTCAACAAACAGCAGTTGCTCCACAACACAGACTGTGTGTGTGTGTGTGTGTGTGTGTGTGTGTGTGTGTGTGTGTGTGTGTGTGTGTGTGTGTGTGTGTGTGTGTGTGTGTGTGTGTGTGTGTGTGTGTGTGTGTGTTTTAAGTTTCTGGATTAATCAATCAAAAAGTTTGTGTACTATCTTAAGCAGTACCACGCCAAACTCCATTCATAAATCCAGCAATTTAATACTTTGTGTCCCACCAGCGGAGGCATATATGCTATAAAATGTTACTTGTGTTGTTTTGTATAATTTAAGCACCCACTCTTAAATTCTGTGTATAATAGTCACCGACTTACTCCAACCATCCTCTCCCAATATGTTTAGTGTCTGAATTGATCCACCAAAACATTGGGTTTGTGGTTAAACAGTACTAAGTCTCTCCATTCTCATTCAAGCTCTGCGATGGAAACAAATGATGTTATCTCAACAACAGCCTCTCCTACCTGGGGACAGGTGTCGCACTAAATAAAAACAAGCAATTTAAAGCTTTCTCTACAGTCAGAAGGTTTTATTGCTGCAACAAGTACACTAAATGTGAAACATGTCTTGGTGAAAGGTGCATTCGTAAACACACCAAACAGAAAGTAAACAATAAATACAGAAAAACTAATATATACATACAAATAAGGAATAATAAGAAGAAACTGTGCACATTGTGTTAATGTGAGTCTTGTGTTAGATTTACTCTTCAGTTCTGCATAAATCTGATGTACTATTTATCTGTTATCACTAAAAACAATACTACCTTTACAGGTGTATTACTACTTCCTGTCCTGTTTGTGGACAGCCAGCACACCAAATTCCATTCATAAATCTCCCAATTTAAGCGGTTTAATCTGTAAACTAAACATGCACGCACTCATGCGCACACACAGACACATGCACACACACACGCACGCACAGACAGACAGAGACACACACATAGAAAAACAGACACACATACATATACACACACACACACACACACACAAAGACACATAGACACACACACACAAAGACACATAGACACACACACACACACACACACACACACACACACACACACACACAGACTGACAATAACAGTTGATATAGTGAGTTTAAAGTACTAAACAGTTGAAACTACAGTAGTAGTATTGCTGACCAAAACCAGCCTAAATATTGATATATACTCTGTATGAAAGTGGTAGTGACGGTGCTCTGTGATTGGCTGACAGGATGAAGAGGCCCGCCCCCAAGAAGAAGTACGGTCTGCTGGCGAACTCGGAGGACTCGGTGGAGATGGAGGGGGGGGAGAGTGACGAGGACGACACGCTGTATGAAGCTCGCAGCCTCCGCAGGTCAGAGACAACTACACTCCCGCTTCACACTGCATGGCCACCTGACCATTAAATAATAAACCAATGAAATCTATGTACCGCTTGATTTGCTAAACTCTACGAGGACTGAGGAACTTTTTTTTTTGGGCTTTATGTTGACCAAACTGTAAGCGAGAAGAAGCAATAATACAGTCAAAGATATTTGACTTTTTCAAAAATAAAAGCCTGTCGATAAACTACATGTTTTGTCTGTCTCTCGATGGGATTCTTGCTGACCAGCTACATAGCATGCGTAACGTATGGGCGTACAGGTGGAGGGGATCGATACAGCGTAGTATCGCGATATTTTCTGTGGCAATACTGTATATCGATACAGAGACGCCAATTATGGATCTCTTATTATATACAGTACAGGCCAAAAGTTTGGACACACCTTCTCATTCAATGTGTTTCCTTTTTATTTTCATGACTATTTACATTGTAGATTCTCACTGAAGGCATCAAAACTATGAATGAACACATATGGAATTATGTACTTAACAAAAAAGTGTGAAATAACTGAAAACATGTCTTATATTTTAGATTCTTCAAAGTAGCCACCCTTTGCTTTTTTTGATAACTCTGCAAACCCTTGGTGTTCTCTCAATGAGCTTCATGAGGTAGTCACCTGAAATGGTTTATGTACTTATGTATCCAATGTACATGATCCAAAAGCACCCCCATCTTTCAATTCAATGTTATTCAGTGTGAATGACTATTATCCCCCATACTTATTGTTAATCCGCCGCATTTTTGTCCTGCTACTAGTCACGGAGCGTTGTCAACACATGCACACACAATACATAAACATGTGTGTAATGACCGGGAATGTTGTGCTATGACTTTTCTAAGAGATTTGCCGTGCAGTTTTTTTTTTTTTTTTCATTTCACGAAATTGGGGAAAAAAAGCCGCAAAATTTCCCATTGACTATAATGGGAAATCTTCGGGAAATCGCTTAACGTAGCTCCAAACAAACGTTCTTTGGGGCCATACCGATTTGCCGTGCTTTAACGTAGAAAAATAATTAAAAGTTTAAACCGAAGACGAGACTTTATTGGGCTGAATGGGCATTCTGATATCAAGCACGGTTTCTACCAAATCACAGTTTATGTATCATCCAGTTTTCAGACCGGTTCAGATTTTCCAATGTGTGTGTAAGGGGACGAAATGTTAAGAGTCAGAGCGGAGGAGAGAGAGGGGAGCTGCAGTACGAATATTATACGAAATCTTTCCAAGCAAGTTGCTCTCTCCCCTACAGTTTTCACTCTTCATACATCATGGTTGGTCAAAACTAACTATGCAATCCACCGCATTTAAACTTTTGGCTCTGTTCACACCAACTGCCGATAGAAACTATGAAAAGAATGTTCCCTGTTTGTTACCTGCTCTGTGTCGCATATATTTGACACCACAAACATAAAAACCACATCAATGCGTTCGCCAGACTTTTATCTCTCTTGTGATGATAATATTTTGTCGTTTGGACCCACCGTTTTTGAATTACAAAACAAACTTTAATGTTATGCTTTAAGGTCAGGTCAGACAGACTGACAGAGAGAGTGATGAAGTCAGTTTTTCCTGAACTTTGGGTTCATGTTGTAACTATGGATCTGCTCCGTGTTATCTGTCTCTGCAGATGAGTCGCCATGTGTTCACCGGACGGATCAGGCGAGTCATGTGTTCCCCGTCACATGATCTGTTATTGATCAGAGAGAGAGAGAGAGAGAGAGACTGACCAAAGACTGGAGGAGGAGGAGGAGGAGGAGAAATGGACCAAACACTTATTGATGCCAAAGCTGCTCGAGGAACTCAGCAGGATTAAAAAAACAATCATTATTTTTTAAGGTGGTATTGGATGATTGAATAGAATTTAAGGTGGTATTGGAAGATATAATAGAGTTTGTGGAGAAGCAGACGTGAAGGTTCTGTGGATCATTTTGATAATTCCTCTGTTATTATTATTATTATGATTATGATTATAATTATTATTATTTCAGACTCTTTTTCTGGGAAGTTTCTTTTTCTTCCTGTGCTTAAACTACTGCAAACTGACTCCAGACCAGCTGATAAACCTGCAGACATTTGGACTTCTTAGTGTCCCTTTCATTTGATTTTCAAGCTAAAACATTAAAGGATGTTTCCGGTGTTTTTTGCCGTGTATGTGCCTGAATGATCTCAGACACTCTGACACAGAGAGGAGCCATGTTGGCTCGCTGCAGACAACCAGCTGCCGTTTGTTGACACGCGGGAGGCTGTGAATGTGTGTTGGTGGGAGAGAAGTTAGCCAACAAGTGCTGCAAGATACACAATATTCATCTTTTCATTAAAGGGTTACTTCTGTATTTTTCAACCTGGACTCAGATTATTATTCTAAATGTCTGACAACATTATGGGATGGATCCCTACAGAGATAGACCTTTTAGTTAAAGAGTAAGATCCTTTTAGTTTAATATGAAACAGCCCCGAAATCACCATCACCAAACTCCACCAGACTCCATGTAAATAATCAGGACTTTTATCATCGTAAAACACACTTCATTCAAAGTGGACAGAAACTAAATAAAACTATCAAAAGCCGTCTTGGTTCATCTTTCCACTGTTCCAACAATCACCACTCTGGTTTGGTTGAAATAAACCCTTAATTCACCCATTTACATGTGGAGATATGCTGGCTCTATACACGCTAAAAGTCCTGATTATTTACATGGAGTCTGGTGGAGATATGCTGGCTCTATACACGCTAAAAGTCCTGATTATTTACATGGAGTCTGGTGGAGATATGCCGGTTCTATACACGCTAAAAGTCCTGATTATTTACATGGAGTCTGGTGGAGATATGCTGGCTCTATACACGCTAAAAGTCCTGATTATTTACATGGAGTCTGGTGGAGATAT
Organism: Perca flavescens; assembly: GCF_004354835.1. Lineage (NCBI taxonomy): Eukaryota > Metazoa > Chordata > Actinopteri > Perciformes > Percidae > Perca > Perca flavescens. Next base: position 38,207,027 of record NC_041339.1, on the reverse strand, counting down.
GCTGGCTCTATACACGCTAAAAGTCCTGATTATTTACATGGAGTCTGGTGGAGATATGCTGGCTCTATACACGCTAAAAGTCCTGATTATTTACATGGAGTCTGGTGGAGTTTGTTGATGGTGATTTCGTGGCTGTTTGATGTTAAACTAAAAGGATCTTGCTCTTTAATCTAAAATGTCTTCAGTTTGCAGAAATAGTTTCTGGTATGAATCATAGGAAAGACGTCTTCATTTAAAGCCAAATAAATATGAATTAATAATATATTTTTTATTTAAAACTTTTTTCTCCACACATTCTTTCATATATGATGTTCAGCTTTTCACTAAAAGACTCTCAGGTTACATTGACACATATTTGAAGTATTTAAGTATTCTAGAAAAGTATTTCTAAATATGGACCCATAAAATAAAAAGGTACGTGTGAACCTGATTGATATGTTTCAGTTGTTATTCTGCTCTTGCTTTGTACAGGTTAGCTTAGCATAACGCTAACATCAGACCCAGGAAACCGGAGTAGAGGGCTTTCAGTTCAGGGGTCTCATTTCTAAACGTGGTGTATGCACCAAACGGGGCTGAAATGTGCTTACCCCACTTCCCCCGCAAAGGTTGTGATTTATAAAAAACAAACTTGACGGGAGAATGTGTGGTCCTCCACGCAAACTCTGACCCATGCCTACGCACATTTTGGAGACAAAATAGGAATTGGTGACGCAGATGGTGAGGTGGTGAACTGAAGTCAGACTGCAGAGCGTAAATGGGAATAAGATTACTCGTAATATTTTCTAGTATTGATGCCTCACGCACATTCTTTCACTCCATATCATCCACGTTACCATGAAGATTAAATCCAGCAGTGTTATTTGCGCTTGTACTGAGTGATAATTGTTCCATAAACACCTTCAACTCAAATCTTAAATAAAAATGTGTTCTTAATATTTAATCAGCGCTGTCTCACCGTCACATTGTCCTCTACGGAGGGCAGAAGGATGAGATGGCCCGACTGCATGGAATACAGGATATACCCTAGCATTAGATAACTGCACAACACAGTGTAAATATCTAAATATCCGTCTTTAAAACTGTGCATATATCATCAAATGTCAAAGTCTGGAAATACAGCCGTTAAGCTCTCGTGCAATCGTTACGCTCTATGTCCTCGTTATCAGTCCGAACTTTAATACTGTTCATAACAAACCCTGCATGAAGAAAAGTGTGTTTGCCTATTACATTTTGTCTTCAGATTGTATCTCAGGGTGGGGGATACCACTAGTTGTTGCTGTGATTTAAGCAAGGTGTTAACAATCAAAAATCGTTGTAGACTAAACATATAAATACTGCGGTGACCCCGTGCGTAATGCTGCATGATGGCCCTGCTGGCCCTGCAGGAGGACTACGCTAATGGAAGAATCGGGAGAAAAAGAGACTTCAGGGACCATGACCATGACTGGCTCATATGCAGATTTAAATTCCCTAATATAGCTCTAATAGTAATATAGCTGTAATAGTGTCCTCGCCACTCTGGGGGAAACCGGCTGTTTCCAGAGGGAAATGGCAGACAGTTAAGTGTTTTTTTAAATAAATATTATATATAATCTTCAACTTTATCACTAAGGCTTGTTTGGATATAATATATAGTTCTGTTAAATCTTATTATATATTTCTGATATATCGAAGCTGTCCCAGAGTGCTGTAATGCCTGCTGATTTGGACGTATTATTAATCTATGTAGTCTATAGATCCGGGATCCATACACTGTGCAAGAACAGGTCGAAATTATAATTCAATTTGCAGTAATTCCTGAACGTCTGAGAAGTTTTTTTTGCTTTTTCTCCGTCCGTCATCATGATTCAGTGTAACAACTGCCAGGGTCATTAACATACTGATCAGCATTCACGAGGTGCTTTACATTGACTATTTATGGTTAAAAATGGGCGTGTACAGGGCGGGATAAGAGGCTGATCCATGTACGCTCACTTGTAGTCAATCTGTGATTTATAAAGGGAACATTGCTTACAGGTGTGCGTAAACAATGTTTTATAAATCAGACTTTTTTTCAGCGTACGCCATTTTAGGCTTTTGGGCGCACGTACACTTAAAGTAAGGATCCTACGCACAGTTTACTAAATGAGACCCCAGGACTTTACACTTTTTGTAAAACTGTGGAAACTGTAACTGTAAATATAAGCCATTACAAACTGTCCATTTACATAAACATGAATATAAACAACTCTAATTATTATATAGCAATCACATAAGAAACATAAGCAGCCATTAAAAGGACACTTGCAGTTATTTGTTAGTTGAGCTCAACAGTGACTGGCCACTTTTTAAACAGATTTCCCCCATTCATATATTTCTTATTATATATTCTTATATAAAGAGTTTAAAGCTTGGAAGCGAGCCAACCAGCTACCAGATGAATCATGACCATAAAACATTTGATTTGACTCAAAACAACATTTAGAAACAAGACTGAACAGAAAGGATCAGCGAGTTCAGCAGTAGGAACTGGTTGACTAACTGACCATCCGAAACGTGAATGAAACGGAGCTTAATGCCACCAAAGACGAACAACCCAGAGAGTTTGTTTATTCTATCCCAGAATACATCTGTGTTGTAGCCAGTCCTTCCTCTGCAGCGCTGTGGAGATAGAGCTGGACATTATAGAGACTAAGTGTGGAGCAGAAGGAGAGGAGGAGTCTCAGTGTGTCTGCAGAGACTGTAGAAGGACCGAGCAGCAGCAGAGCAGTCCAGATACACTGATGATACTCAGTCAGATCTAGAGGAACACACAGGGATGATGGAGGACTCCACATCTGGTCTCAACACATCCTCCTTTCTGATCACTAAGATGACTTCCATCTGGTGAGAGAAGAACAACAGAGGAGATAAATGAGTGTTTCCAGAGACTCTGTTCATCAGCTGTCAGTCAGTGAAGCAGCACATCCAGTATAAAGAGCAGCAGAGACTTCAGTCCTGTTCAGACACCAAGTGGAGCTGCTGTGTAGAGCATCCTGCTTCCTTTCAGCTCTCATGGTAACGTGTTGGAGTGAAGCTCACAGACCTGCAGAGACTTTGGCCATCAAGTCTGTTGACTCTGCAGATTTCACTGAAGTACACAATGGAAATAAACTGCTGAGTCCTGAACGCATCGTTACTGCAGAAACAGAGATGTTCACTGCTCACTAATGATGATTTACTGTTGTTGGGTTCAGAGCTGTTAAAAACCATCTGAATGTTTCATCTACTTTTAAATATTACATTATAAATATATAAATATGGAGTCTGTTATAAATTATTCCACCAACCAAATGACAGGACAGACGTATGAGCTTAATGACTGAACAGTAAAACATCTGCTGTGATTACTCCTGCAGACATGAACACAACAACAACAACAACAGTCTTGACCTGATCACAACAAGCTCCTGGCTCATCTGATTGGCTGACTGTCCCCTCTCTCCTCTCACAGCTTCACTGAGAAGGTTGGAGGTTTACAGGAATGTAAGGATCTTTGCTTTGATATTAATTGTGTTTAGTTCAATACTGCTGAGACCAGGACTGACTCCAAACATTTGACTGACCTCAGTCTCCAGTCGATAGTTTGGATTTGCTGCAAGATCACACAGCACCTTGACTCCTGAATACTCCAAGTTGTTTTCTCTCAGGTCCAGCTCTCTCAGATGGGAGGGGTTGGTCTTTAGAGCTGAGGCCAGAGAAGCACAGCTTATCTTTGACAAACTGCAGTCGCTCAATCTGAATTATGAATAAATGAAGAAAACAAAAATCCATTTATAATCACATCAATACTATATTGATCCTTTAAATAGCTGAATTTGGAAATATGCTTTGGTTCTTTGTTTTCATCCAGGTGTGTGTGTGTGTGTGTGTGTGTGTCTGTGACTGTATGTCTCTGTGAGTGTCTGTGTGTGAAATGAACAGAAATCAAAGAAATAGTTCTACTTCAACTAGTAAACTTCATCCATTAAAACCAATAGTAGTTCCGAGTAGAGCTGTAATCAGGCCTAAAAGTTCAGCCCGACAAGGCCGGAGCCTGACAGAATTTGGCCTGACAAGTACATTTTGATTGACAGCTTTTTAAAAACCCAAATCTGTTTACCGCCTGACATTATTCAAATGTGCGCGTGCACACATCTCTTTTGTCTTTTGTCAAGAATTAGTCTTTTCTCATTGGACACCTCATGGCGATCGAAGGAAACCCCCAGCCATATCTGCTGGCCACAGGGACTTCAAAAGCACAGGTTTTCAGCTTCTAAATAATCTTGGATTGAAAGCTTTGTGGTGGCAAATTTTATTTTAACCATTTGTTTAATGATATTGACCATTTGTTTAAAGATTGTTTTAAACCTCCACATAATCCTGTTCCTTCCTGTAGACTTAAAGGCACCAGTGAGAGAGCTGGCCTTGTAGACTGTGAGCAATAGCAGAAGTTATTTTCACTAAAGAAATTGCAGCTCCTCATTTGTTTATTTCTCTCAGATAAAGTGAAGAAGGCTCTAACACTGTGTGAACCGTATCTCTTTCTGTATCCTGAGATAAGCAGGTGTTTAGTCTAATGTAGGAGACACAGGAGCAGAACGGAAGGTTGTAAAATCATCTGACTGTCTATGGTATTTTTTAGAAAAGTGGCAGCATGCTAAAGATATTTGAAGAGGGTTAGCTTAATGGAGTTTCTTCACTATAAGATGTTTTGATTTTTAGGTTTCTAGTTAGGAAAGACATTTTCAGTTGTGCTGCGTGTACCTTTGAAACTGTGTTTTCTCCATTTGCAAATGTAAATAAATACTCAAAGACCAAACTTTGGTTTAATTCTCAAACAGTCGTTATTCGTTTTCATTTGATCATTGATATTTCTAAACGCTGCTGCTTCATAGGAAAACTTCCATCACAGCTTCTTCCATGTCAGTCTTCCACATCCTTGGGCACATTTGCTGAGCTGTTCAAGTCCCACAAGTTCTTCACACAATCTTTGAAAAATTTGTGTTTGGCTTTGAATCTCATAGTCCAGATATGAATGAGTGGTCCAATTTTTTTTAATTAAGCTTGCATAGTGGACCATGAAATTATGTTTTGGTAACAAGTTCTTTGATGGGTACAGTTCTTTGAAGAGTTTGTGATGTTCAATAATCAGGTGCCTTAAGTACACAGTCATTCCTTCAGTGATAGAGTATGAGAACACAATGTTTATAATGTTGTGATCTGGAGGGATTGTCAGCTGGAAGTAAGTTCAATACTTGGTCCTGAATATTAGACTGTAAATCTTCCACACATTCCTATACATTTTCAATTGTAGAAAGAATTACATCGTTGGGTACACTGCTTCCCAAAAGATTGGCTATGATGGAGGCACACATATCTTTGCTGTGAGTTGACAGAAGGGCCTGCTTCAACATTTTGGCATTGAGATGAAGTCGAGGGTGTTTCATCATTCAAGCACTGAGAATTATTGTGCAGTAAAGTGTCATAGTTGGAAGGGGTTTCATGAGGTACACGTGTTACATACACATGTACAAAAACATATATATGTATCTTAATTAAATGTCTTCTAAATCCAGAATAACTTGAAAATTGCAAGCAACATCCTATTTGACCACATCTTAGTCTCAAATTTTTCCCAGGATACATTGCATGAATTAGTTTGAGGTGCCTGAACAGAAGTAAAGCTGTATTAAAGGATGAAGCACAAAGGACACATCTGAACATGTTTAAGTGAATGTTTGCTTTCAGTAAAGAAAGCACTTCTATTCAAAATGTAACTTGTTCCACAAGTAAGGATCCATGTAGCAGGGATTGTTGAACAATGTATGGATTTGTCAATACAAATAAATATTTGTAGTAATAATGGTGTATTGTTTTTCATTTTATGGAGTCCTTTTCACCTAAAAACTTATTTTTAGATATCAACTCTATTAAGTGTTAAATAAAACACACTTTAAAGGAACATGCTGACTTATTGGGAATTTAGATTATTCTCCATAACCCCCAGAGTTAGACAAGTCAATACATACCTTTCTCATCTCCGTGCGTGCTGTAACGCTGTCTGACGGCTCCAGCGGCATCAGGCCAGCACAGATCCTGCAGGTGAATGGTTCCAGTAATCCTACTGCTCCCAATAAGTGACAAAATAACTCCAACATGTTCCTATTTACATGTTGTGATTTATAGAGTCACAGCGTGTACAAAAAACAACGTAACATGAGACACAGCCGTCTTCTAACAGTAAACAAACCAGGAACTATATTCTCAGACAGGCTTGCTGCGAGCATATCACTCCGCCCAAGTACTATATTCTTCCGCCTGAGAATATAGTTCCCGGTTTGTTTACAGTTAGAAGATGGCTGTGTCTCATGTTACGTTGTTTTTTGTACACGCTGTGACTCCATAAATCACAACATGTAAATAGGAACATGTTGGAGTTATTTTGTCACTTTTGTCACAATTTGGAGCAGTAGGCTAGTTGGAACCAGTTACCTGCAGGATCTGTGCTAGGCTAAGCTAATGCTGGAGCCGTCAGACAGCGTTACAGCACGCACGGAGATGAGAAGGGTATGTATGGACTAGTCTAACTCTGGGGGTTACAGTGAATAAGATAAAGTCCCAATAAGAGATGAGAAGGGTATGTATGGACTAGTCTAACTCTGGGGGTTACATTGAATAAGATAAAGTCCCAATAAGAGATGAGAAGGGTATGTATGGACTAGTCTAACTCTGGGGGTTACAGTGAATAAGATAAAGTCCCAATAAGTCGGCGTGTTCCTTTAAGTGTTGCTTGTTAACACTATGAAGGAGTTCACATTAAAATTGACTCAAGGTTAGAGTTTTATTTTACTCTACATGGGATTAGTGTTGAACTCCCACGATAGTTCAGTTTTATCTCCTGTAAAGGATTAAATGATCAACTCCTACAAAATAGTTACCTTAACTCTGCCCTAGAGTTTATTCGATGGTCACACATGTACACTCAAATTGAGTTGATTTTAACTCCCAGAGAGTTTATTCCAAAGGCTGGAATTTGCTGTGCAGAGTGCAAGCACAAGCCCGTGTAAAATGATAGAAATTAAAGACCCGTCGGGTTTGGGTAAAGATCTTCAGCTCTAGTTCAGAGGATCTTCTGTGTAACATTTACCAACAATTATAAACATTCACTTACTTTAAAAACAGTAGACATTTTCTACAGTTTCTTTAACAATAAAGTCTTTTGTTACTGCAGACACAATTTACTACAAGAAACATGAAAATATGAACAAAAACAACTTTACAACTTCATGGATTAAGTTATGTTTGTACATAACTTAGGTTCAGTTGTTAATCAGAGCTGAGACCAGAGAAGCACAGCTGATATTTGAGAAACTGCAGTTCCATAATCTGAATAAAGAGTGAATGATGTAACCTTAGAAGACAATCCTCCTGTTTGAAATCATCCAAATCCATAATCTGTTCAGAGATGAAGAAGGTTCAGAATGTAGAAGTTCAGAAGATGGAGATTCCAAACACCTGAACCCAACAGGATGACATCTTTTTGTGACAGGACAACACATTCTCACTCCCATCACGTCAACAATAGACGATGGACCTTTGGTGTTTGTTATTGATGCAAAAAGTCTCCTTTAGCATCATATTTAGACACGCTTGGCAGGGAATCTTGACTTCACTATTTGACGCTCTGGGTCGGGACATACGTTTAAATGACATGAGGCACAAGAACGTTACAGTTACGTTTAGGAAAAGATGGTGGGTGGGGTTACAAAATACAAAAATACAAAAAGGGCACAAACCCCGGTCAGATCTTGTGATACATGATCCCATCCATCCTCCGCTCAATACGGTGCAGTCGTCCTGTCCCCTTTGCAGAAAAGAATTGCGTTTCCACCTCCATGCTTCATGGTTGGGATGGTGTTCTTGGGGTTGTACTCATCCTTCTTCTTCCTCCAAACACGGCGAGTGGAGTTTAGACCAAAAAGCTCTATTTTTGTCTCATCAGACCACATGACCTTCTCCCATTCCTCCTCTGGATCATCCAGAAGGTCATTGGCAAACTTCAGACGGGCCTGGACATGCGCTGGCTTGAGCAGGGAGACCTTGCGTGCGCTGCAGGATTTGAATCCATGACGGCATGTGTGTTACTAATGGTTTTCTTTTAGACTGTGGTCCCAGCTCTCTTCAGGTCATTGACCAGGTCCTGCCGTGTAGTTCTGGGCTTCATCCCTCACCTTCCTCATGATCATTGATGCCCCACGAGGTGAGATCTTGCATGGTGCCCCAGAACAAGGGAGATTGACCTTCATCTTGAACTCCTTCCATTATCTAATAATTGCACCAACAGTTGTTGCCTTCTCACCAAGCTGCTTGCCTATTGTCCTGTAGCCCATTCCAGCCTTCGTGCAGGTCTACAATTTTATCCCTGATGTCCTTACACAGCTCTCTGGTCTTGGCCATTGTGGAGAGGTTGGAGTCTGTTTGATTGAGTGTGTGGACAGGTGTCTTTTATACAGGTAACAAGTTCAAACAGGTGCAGTTAATACAGGTAATGAGTGGAGAACAGGAGGGCTTCTTAAAGAAAAACTAACAGGCCTGTGAGAGCCAGAATTCTTACTGGTTGGTAAGTGATCAAATACTTATGTTATGCAATAAAATGCAAATTAATTATTTAAAAATCATACAATGTAATTTTCTTTTGTTTTAGATTCAGTCTCTCATAGTTGAAGAGTACCTATGATAAAAATTACAGACCTCAACATGCGTTGTAAGTAGGAAAACCTGCGAAATCGGCAGTGTATCAAATAATTGTTTCTCAGTTTAAGTTCAGACTAAATTTGTTCAAACTATTCAGACTGACACTTTAAAGTTGTTGTGATTGGTGCTCAGAGAAATCCATAAAACAAGTGAACTGAAAGAAATTTAAAACCTCAACAAATTACCCAAAAATAATGGATGCATGAATGTGCTTCACAGGTAAAATGAATGATTACATTGATTGAACTTCAGGTGTTTTATTAAATTTGAAAGCTTTAGAATTTTTTTAAAAAGATGGTTTCAAAACAGTATCCTGACTATACTTTGACTTAAAGCAGACTGTGATCCACTCATTATCCTTTGATCTTAACCATTAGTCAAAATAATTCACAATTTCTGTTTTTTTAAACCAAGAATTATGTGTATCATGTCATATAAATGAGATATATAGACCATTTTTTTTTTTTTTTACAAAAACCTTTAAAAGCAAAAGGAAAAAGGGACAAAACATTGAGGAAAATAGCACCAAAAAAAGGATCATTTTCAATTTTGACCCCAAAGGAACATTTACAACGTTATAAATATAAGTTATGTTTGTACATACATTAGTTTCAGTTGTTGTTTAAACATGAGGCGCGAGGGCCCGTCCATCGCCGCTCGCAGCTTTAATTTTTAGGGCCCGAGCGCCGACAGCGGCGAAGGCCCTATTGAAACTGAAGGAATTATTATTTTTCTTTCTTTCTTTCTATTTTTTTCCCGTCAAATGAATTGGCTTTTTGAGGGGCTTAATATATTCAAAAACTCACCAAATTTGGCGGCCGCATCAAGTCTGGTAAAAATGTATGTATTTTAAGGGTTAGTAGAAAGTTAAGAAAATTGAGCCCCTGCATAGCGTTTAATGTAGACTCACGAAACTTGGTACACATATGTAACATGTCAAGATGTACAAAAAACTTCATTAGAGCCATATTCTAAACCCAACAGGAAGTCCGCCATTTTTAATTAAATGTTTGAAATTAGTACGATTTTGGCCATTTCCACATGTCGTACTTTAACGAACTCCTCCTAGAGATTTCATCCGATCAACTTCAAACTCGGTCTGTGCCATCTTAAGACGTTAAAGATGAAAAGTTGTTAAAAGAAAAACCTTTCGTCAGACGGTGTGGGCGTGGCGGCCATTTTGAGTGTTCAGCGATGAACAAAGAAGTTGTTGTAACTTGAGTGTACGTTGTCGTATCTGCCTGAAATTTCTCCCGATGGACAAGGGTCCAGGCCTGAGGACACCTACAGGCCAAAATTGACTTTTGGTCATAGCGCCCCCCGCTGGCAACAGGAAATCTGCCTTATATGACAAACATCATCCGATTTGCATGAAACTCAGAATGTGTGGTCTACGTGTGATACTGAGCCGCCCCCTATAATATGACCACGCCCATTTACTCAGGCCACGCCCCTTCCATAACATTTGAACCGTTTAAGGTATACCATTGTGTGAGGTATCATTGAACTCAGCAGAGACTTCATTCTTCATTGGTGATGGTTTGGCCTGCCCCCTATGTTTAAGCCACGCCCCTTTCATAACATTTGAACCATTTAAGGTTGACCCTTGTGTGAGGTATCAATGAAATCAGCAGAGAGATGCTTATTCAGTGGTCATGGTTTGGCCCGCCCCCTATGTTTAAGCCACGCCCCTTTCATAAATGCTGACCCATCTAAGGTAGAGTCTTGTGTGAGATATCATTGAACTCAGCAGAGACTTCATTCTTCATTGGTGATGGTTTGGCCCGCACCCTATGTTCAAGCCACGCCCCCTTTCATACATGCTGACCCATCTAAGGTAGAGTCTTGTGTGAGGTGTAATTGAACTCAGCAGAGAGTTCCTTTTTATATGGTGATGGTTTGACCCGACCCCTATGCTTTAGCCACGCCCCTTTTCACAGCTAATGAACCGTATGACATAGAGCCTTGTGTGAGGTATCGTTGAACTCGGCGGGAAGTTCCCTTTTCATTGTTAACGATTTGCTGCCTCGTGGCAACAGGAAGTAGGCCTACAAGTCAAGGTGCTATACTTTAACAAACTCCTCCTACAGACTTCAAACTTGGTCTGCACCATCCCAACACCTTAACGATGAAAAGTTATTAAAAGAAAAACTTTTCGTCAGACGGTGTGGGCGTGGCGTCGCGGCCATTTTGAGTGTTCAGCGATGAACAAAGAAGTTGTTGTAACTTGAGTGTACGTTGTCGTATCTGCCCGAAATTTCTCCTGATTGACAAGGGTCCAGGACTGAGGACACCTACAGGCCAAAATTGACTTTTGGTCATAGCGCCCCCCGCTGGCAACATGAAATGCGCCTTATATGACAAACATCATCCGATTTGCATGAAACTCAGAATGTGTGGTCTACATGTGATACTGAGCCACACCCTATAATATGACCACGCCCACTTACTCAGGCCACGCCCCCTTTTATAACATTTGAACTGTTTAAGGTAGAGTCTTGTGTGAGGTGTCATTGAACTCAGCAGAGACTGCCTTCTTCATTGGTAATTGTTTGGCCCGCCCCCTATGTTCAGGCCACGCCCCCTTTCATACATGCTGACCCATCTAAGGTAGAGTCTTCTGTGACGCATCATTGAACTCAGCAGACACTTCCTTTTTAATTGGTGATGGTTTGACCCGCCCCCTATGATTTAGCCACGCCCCTTTTCACAGCTAATAAACTGTATGACGTAGAGTCTTTTGTGAGGTATCGTTGAACTCGGCGGGGAGTTCCCTTTTCATTGTTGACGATTTGCGGCGTCTGGCCCAGATGGCGGGCTCGTCAGTGAGCGTCTGGTGGCCGGGTTTGCCACGGAGCCCGGTCGGGCACAGCCCGAAAAAGCTACGTGGCTCCCATCTCTCCAGCCCATGGGCCCACCACCTGTGGGAGGAACCGCTGGGGTCGGGTGCGCTGCCACATGGGGGGCAGTGAAGGTCAGGGGCGTCGACGGACCAGACCCGGGCGGCAGGCGCTGGCTCTGGGGCGTGGGCGTCACCTCTCTGTGGGGAAGGAGCCGGAACTGGTGCGGGAGGTGGGCGCTACGGTTAGATCTGGTGGGGCTTACCTCTACGCATACTCTCGGTTCTGGAACCATACTCCTGGATAGGGGTTGGACTATTTTCTTCTCCGGAGTTGCCCAGGGTGTGAGGCGCCGGGCGGGTGTGGGGATACTAACAAGCCCCCGGCTGAGCGCCGCTGTGTTGGAGTTTACCCCGGTGGACGAGAGGGTCGCCTCCCTACGCCTGCGGGTTGTGGGGGGGAAAACTCTGACTGTTGTATGTGCATATGCACCAAACAGGAGTTCGGAGTATTGGGCCTTCTTGGAGACCTTGAGTGGAGTCCTGCATGGGGCTCCAGTGGGGGACTCCATTGTTCTGCTGGGGGACTTCAACGCACACATGGGCAATGATGGAGACACATGGAGAGGCGTGATTGGGAGGAACGGCCTCCCTGATCTAAACCAGAGTGTTTTTTTGTTGTTGGACTTCTGTGTTAGTCATGGATTGTCTATAACGAACACCATGTTCAAACATAGGGATGCTCATAAGTGTACTTGGTACCAGAGCACCCTAGGCCAAAGGTCAATGATCGACTTTATAATCTGATCTGAGGCCGTATGTTGTGGACACTCGGGTGAAGAGAGGGGCAGAGCTGTCAACCGATCATCTGGTGGTGAGTTGGGTCAGGGGGGCTGGGGGGGGGGAGACTCTGGACAGACCTGGTAAGCCCAAACGGGTAGTGCGGGTAAATTGGGAACGTCTGGAGGAGGCCCCTGTCCGACAGACTTTCAACTCACACCTCCGGCGGAGCTTTTCGTGCATCCTTGTGGAGGCTGGGGACATTGAACCCGAGTGGACAATGTTCAAAGTTTCCCTTGCTGAAGCTACGGCGGGGAGCTGTGGTCTTAGGGTCTTAGGTGCCTCAAGGGCCGGTAACCCACGAACCCCGTGGTGGACACTGGTGGTCAGGGAAGCCGTCCAACTGAAGAAGGAGTCTTTCCAGGATATGTTATCCCGGAGGACTCCGGAGGCAGTTGCAGGGTACCAAGGGGCCCGAGGGGCTGCAGCCTCTGCCGTGAAAGAGGCAAAGCAGCGGGTGTGGGAGAAGTTCGGAGAAGACATGGAGAAGGACTTTCGGTCGGCACTAAAGTGCTTCTGGAAAACTGTTCGCCACCTCAGGAGGGGGAAGCGGGGAACCATCCAAGCTGTGTACAGTAAGGATGGGACACTGTTGACCTCAACTGAGGAGGTAATAGGGCGGTGGAAGGAGCACTTTGAGGAACTCCTGAATCTGACTAATATGCCCTCTATGTTAGAGGCAGAGCTGGAGGATGACGGGGGATTGTCGTTGATTTCCCAGGCGGAAGTCACTGATGTAGTCAAACAACTCCACAGTGGCAAAGCCCCGGGGATTGATGAGATCCGTCCAGAAATGCTCAAGGCTCTGGGTGTGGAGGGGCTGTCCTGGTTGACACGCCTCTTCAACATTGCGTGGAAGTCTGGAACAGTGCCAAAAGAGTGGCAGACTGGGGTGGTGGTTCCGCTTTTTAAAAAGGGGGACCAGAGGGTGTGTGCCAATTACAGGGGTATCACACTTCTCAGCCTCCCTGGTAAAGTCTACTCCAAGGTGCTGGAAAGGAGGGTTCGGCCGATAGTCGAACCTCGGGTTGAAGAGGAACTATGTGGATTCCGTCCTGGTCGTGGAACAACGGACCAGCTCTTCACTCTCGCAAGGATCCTGGAGGGAGCCTGGGAGTATGCCCAACCGGTCTACATGTGTTTTGTGGATCTGGAGAAGGCGTATGACCGGGTCCCCCGGGAGATACTGTGGGAGGTGCTGCGGGAGTATGGAGTAAGGGGGTCTCTTCTCAGGGCCATCCAATCTCTGTACGACCAAAGTGAGAGCTGTGTCCGGGTTCTCGGCAGTAAGACGGACTCGTTTCAGGTGAGGGTTGGCCTCCGCCAGGGCTGCGCTTTGTCACCAATCCTGTTTGTTACATTTATGGACAGGATATCGAGGCGTAGTCGGGGTGGGGAGGGGTTGCAATTCGGTGGGCTGGGGATCTCATCACTGCTCTTTGCAGATGATGTGGTCCTGATGGCATCATCGGCCTGTGACCTTCAGCACTCACTGGATCGGTTCGCAACCGAGTGTGAAGCGGTTGGGATGAGGATCAGCACCTCTAAATCTGAGGCCATGGTTCTCAGCAGGTAACCGATGGAGTGTCTTGTCCAGGTAGGGAATGAGTCCTTACCCCAAGTGAAGGAGTTCAAGTACCTTGGGGTTTTGTTCATGAGTGAGGGGACAATGGGCGGGAGATTGGTGGGAGAATCGGGCGCAGCGGGTGCGGTATTACATTCAATCTATCTCACCGTTGTGGCGAAAGAGAGCTGAGCCAGAAGGCAAAGCTCTCGATCTACCGGTCAGTTTTCGTTCCTACCCTCACCTATGGTCATGAAGGCTGGGTCAAGACCGAAAGAACGAGATCCAGGGTACAAGAGGCTGAAATGGGTTTCCTCAGGAGGGTGACTGGCGTCTCCCTTAGAGATAGG
>NC_041339.1:38087680-38187680 GCF_004354835.1 Perca flavescens | reverse complement strand
CTGATTAATGTGTGTACGTCAGCCTCTCTGGTTTTAGACTCGTGTAATGTTTCCTCTGATGATGAGATAAAGAAGTCATGTTTGTTACAGGTTTTTTTGATTGCTAGGTGACAGTGGGTACAACTGGGGCTACATGTGGACCAGACTCTAACTATAGTCTACACAGCATCAGTTCATGTGGACCAGACTCTAACTATAGTCTACACAGCATCAGTTCATGTGGACCAGACTCTAACTATAGTCTACACAGCATCAGTTCATGTAGACCAGACTCTAACTATAGTCTACACAGCAGCAGTTCATGTAGACCAGACTCTTACTATAGTCTACACAGCATCAGTTCATGTAGACCAGACTCTAACTATAGTCTACACAGCATCAGTTCATGTGGACCAGACTCTAGTTTTGTTTTCATTGCCTGAACCCAGTTTCACACTTATTCCATGACTTTAACCACAACGTGCACAACACTGTGGATTCACAGCACAATGTTAAGACACTGCTGTCAAAACTGTTAACCACACATTCAACACAAGTCAAATCAAATTTATTTCATCCACCAAAATGGAAATTATAGTGCTCATACCCGCCTTCATGTTCATAAAAAATAGATCATCAATACAATACAATAATACATGAATACAGTACAGAAATTATAAAAATGTATGTTTAAAGTGCTTGTTGTGCTGTCTGATAGTCTGAGGTATGAAAGAGAGAGAGCATACCACTTGTGTCGCAGGAGACCTTAGTCTACCACTACGTTCTATAACCCTACCAGTCAGATTACTACAGGAGACCTTAGTCTACCACTACGTTCTATAACCCTACCAGTCAGATTACTACAGGAGACCTTAGTCTACCACTACGTTCTATAACCCTACCAGTCAGATTACTACAGGAGACCTTAGTCTACCACTACGTTCTATAACCCTACCAGTCAGATTACTACAGGAGACCTTAGTCTACCACTACGTTCTATAACCCTACCAGTCAGATTTCTACAGGAGACCTTAGTCTACCACTATGATCTATAACCCTACCAGTCAGATTACTACAGGAGGTCTTAGTCTACCACTACGTTCTATAACCCTACCAGTCAGATTACTACAGGAGACCTTAGTCTACCACCATGTTCTATAACCCTACCAGTCAGATTACTACAGGAGACCTTAGTCTACCACTACGTTCTATAACCCTACCAGTCAGATTACTACAGGAGACCTTGGTCTACCACTACGTTCTATAACCCTACCAGTCAGATTACTACAGGAGACCTTGGTCTACCACTACGTTCTATAACCCTACCAGTCAGATTACTACAGGAGACCTTGGTCTACCACTACGTTCTATAACCCTACCAGTCAGATTACTACAGGAGACCTTAGTCTACCACTACGTTCTATAACCCTACCAGTCAGATTACTACAGGAGACCTTAGTCTACCACTATGATCTATAACCCTACCAGTCAGATTACTACAGGAGGTCTTAGTCTACCACTACGTTCTATAACCCTACCAGTCAGATTACTACAGGAGACCTTAGTCTACCACTACGTTCTATAACCCTACCAGTCAGATTACTACAGGAGACCTTAGTCTACCACTACGTTCTATAACCCTACCAGTCAGATTACTACAGGAGACCTTAGTCTACCACTACATTCTATAACCCTACCAGTCAGATTACTACAGGAGACCTTAGTCTACCACTACGTTCTATAATCCTACCAGTCAGATTACTACAGGAGACCTTAGTCTACCACTACGTTCTATAACCCTACCAGTCAGATTACTACAGGAGACCTTAGTCTACCACTACGTTCTATAACCCTACCAGTCAGATTACTACAGGAGACCTTAGTCTACCACTACGTTCTATCACCCTACCAGTCAGATTACTACAGGAGACCTTAGTCTACCACTACGTTCTATAACACTACCAGTCAGATTACTACAGGAGGTCTTAGTCTACCACTATGTTCTGTAACCCTACCAGTCAGATTACTGCAGGAGACCTTAGTCTACCACTATCCAAATCAATTATCTCGCGCCACACAGTTCAAAGTATGTATTACAGCTACGCTAGCCTTCATGCTTCAAAAAGCCAAGATGTCATCCACATCTTCATCCAGCTTTCCCTCCGGCAATCAAGTCCGTTTGTCCATCTTTTTGTCTGATGACGCCGGTCTCTTGTGCTTTTCAATCTCCTTTTTCTTTTTCTGGGTGAAGAAGAAGACTCTTGTTCCTGACATTTGGATTTTGAATACAAGTGGTCCTCCATGTTTCCTTCTTCAAATATGCCGGGGCCGGGAAGCTACGATACCCATTAGCAGCACCTGGGAGTTTATCATGTGACAGTAAAAACGTGAAAGGTGGAGCAGTATGTCCTGTATGTCCAACCCATTCTCGTTCCGAACTAGTAAAATAAGGACGTTTGGACAGTGTCTGATGTGACGAAAAAGGCGTTTTTCAGCGTGTTTGTGTAACGCACCGGGGAGAGCAGCAGTTAGATAGGATTCAGCGAGTAGTATGTAAGGGCGAATTTCTGCATATAAGGATTGTTTGGGGTGGTTGATGGGTCAAACACAGGACTTGTACCCAGGAGAGCGCGGTTGGTGTCACGCTTGTCACGCTTGGTATAGTCATTTTTTTCTTTCCTCCCGCGTGTCACAGAACCGTAAATTCACCAACGACCCTTTCCTAAATCCAACCATCCCGTTATTCCGGTTTGTGACGGAACCATAAGCCAACCCAAGACCCTCTTCTAAACCCAACCGAAGGGACGGCAATAGGTCCCACGACCTTTTCCTTAACATAACTGCGTCAAAAGTGATGGCAATAGTCCCGACCAAGCACGTTTACTTAAAGCGCTAAAGGGACGGCAATAGGTACAAAGGTACCTGAGCAAGCGTCCAGATTTTACGAGATGGGTGTGAGAACGTATTGGTATGTCCCTCACCGGCTAACGTATTTCAAGATGGCGCATGAATATGGAGCGTCTACCCCAGTTCATGCAAATGCAAATGTAAAATTTCAAGCCAAAAGGAATACTTGGAATTAATGGTGGTGGTAAATATTCATAAAAAAGGACAAGTTTGTGAACGGCAACACTGATATTGATAATGAACAACTAAAAATGTTACACACTGGACCTTTAAGACAGCCACCATTTTTAAAAGGTACGTCAAAAACCTTACAACACAAGCTGTCAGTGCTGAGGGATTACATTCTGGAGTAAATAAAGAGCGCGGATTTCATCAGCATTCAAGCCGACGAGACGACTGACATTTCCACCCGCTGCCAGCTGGTGCTTGTGCTACACTAACTACATTGACGCCAACAACAACATCCAAGAGAATTTTTTTGAGTTCATTAAAACCAGGAAGCCACCGCAGATACCATCGCTACAATGCTTCTGGAGACGCTAAGCTCCATACTTTGTCACTCAGAGGAGAAAAGGGCAAAATTCCTGTAACAATAATATCACACACACCCACATGCACAACGCAGGCCATGACTGACAGCTATAGTTACGAGGACCCGCGAATTCACGTAGAATAGAACCACAAAACCAACAACAGTTTGTTTCCATCCAGAGAAGTAGAGGGGAAACTACTCTGTGCTGTGTTTTCAAGGTGTAGTGCAGGAAATATGATATGATGTGTTGCTGATAGGAGAGGGAACTGTCTAAACAGACACAAGTATTTGTACACCGCCACATTTTCTAATTCCAACCCATCGAGCGTGGTAATTTTGTTAATAAAATATTCCTACAACACAAAAACACACACACACACACGGACACACACCCACACCGAGACACAAGCTAAGTTTCATTCCACTTGTCAATTGAATTATTCGGTAAAAAAGTTCGGTAAAAAAACTCATGTGAATAAAGCTGGTGAAAGTGTGTTTCGATCAAACAGCTCTAAAGCGAATAAAAACCTGTGCGTAATGACGTCACATGCTGTTTTGCGATTAAATTGGTCTATCAAAATGATTTGAGATATTTTATGGTGTGTCCATTCATTTTTGTACTGAATCAAAAAACATTCCAGCGAACTTTTGCGAACAAAGTTTTGCTAGACAAAAGTAGTTGTTGTTAATATTAGAAGCCAAGCTAAGCTACGTTGGGCCTGATCCAGCTAATCTAAAAGGTGGAATTTTCCTTTTATTTTCCCTCCGGCACCGCTGCGAGACAACTCTCTTTTTTGAGCTGTGTATCGCTGTTTGAGCTCCTTCCATTTACTCCGCAGGATGTCCCACGGCTTGTCGTAATGGACACTCTAAAACGCTTAACGTGAAAAAGCTTAACGTGGTTTAATATCTAAACAACGATCAGTCATCACCAGTATCATGGTCATATCTTGTCATGAACACTTAAGCCTGTCAAAAAAACTAAATCTAAATCCAACGATTATAGAAGTTATCTCACGTTAATGTTTTTGTCCATAATATTTGGAAATTGGGTTAGATTTGACTGTTTTAAGTGGTTATGATGAGCAATACAGGAGAGGATTTTTATGGTGATGACTGATCGTTGTTTAGGTACATTAAACCACGTTAAGCTTTTTCACATTAGGCCAGTAAGCCAATGAGAACCGTGGAGAGTCAACCACCAGCCGCTCCGCTGCCCTGAAGCAGAAACGCTTAATATCAAATAATGTCCATAATAATTGGACTTTGGGTTCGAGTTTTTGACAGTTTTCAGTGGTTATGAGGAGCAATATGAGAGAGAAATTAGGTAATCATTTATCATTGTTTAAGTACATTAAACCAAAAAGCTTTTTCCTCGCCATAGGGCACAATGATGAAGAAAACATTAACGTGAGATAACTTCTATAATCGTTGGATTTCGATTTAGTTTTTTTGACAGGCTTAAGTGTTTATGACAAGATATAACCATAATAAATCTGGTGATGATTGATCGTTTAGATACATTAAACCACGTTAAGCTTTTTCACTTTAAGTGTTTAATGTCTCTGTCGTAACCTTTGTTGGTAATTTCCTTCGCGAGCTCCTGATAAATGATGGCGTTTCTTAGATTTTTGCTATCTAAAATAGCTGTTATATTTTTCTGGTAAATTAAATTAAAAAAGTATCTTGTCTCCTCGTTTGTCCACTTACATCTGTTTTTGTTTTGCAAACAGAGCGGAAATACTGGGCGGAAATGAACTGAAACTTCTTCTTCTTCGTTTTATTGCGGGTTGCAACCATAAAATGACCTAAAACTTTATCGCAATTAATTATTTATTCGGCAAATGACGTTCCCATCAGCGTTTATCGCATAAGCTGTATATCGATCAAGAGAAAATCCGATGAGACCGAACGTATTTTCTTTGAGTCGATATTCATGAAATTCAGTCGGATTTTACTGTTTCCATAAGGCATTTTTCATTCGATATCACTTAATTCTGATGAAAACGTGTGGATGGAAACATAGCTACAGACACACAAACACACACACAAACACACAGACACACACACACACTGAACTCTGGTAAAAACACAGGCCTGAAGGCCAGAAAAGTACTGATCTACTTCACTAATTACAGCACCTTCTTTTATGGGACTTATAAATACCAAAACTCAAGGATCAATCTGAGATGACAGATTCAAGTGGATCCATATAATCCACGTTACCATAAAGATTAAATCCAGCAGTGCTACTTGTGCCTGTACTGAGTGATAATTGTTCCATAAACACCTTGTAAAATCCAACTCAAATCTTGAATAAAAATTTGTTATAAATGTTTAATCGGCGCTGTCTCATCATACCACCAGCTGATGATTAAACTGACCTCTGGAGACAAGACCCACATGTTGCACATGTGGACACAAACAAAGAGATCTTGGCCGAGGGGGAAAACTCACAGCTCTTGTCACCAAACTACGAGAAAGAGAAGAGTCCCACAATGGCTCCAGGGAGGGGCTGCAGATAAGGTTCTCACCTTCCTGTAGCTTTGATTCTTCCCATTGGTTCAGGGGTTCCTCAAACACAGCATGGGGCCTTAAACTATAAAACCTTCAGACACACCTTTTTCCATTGTCTTCCTCTGGTGGATCACGCTGCTGAAGGAAGCAAGTGCTTGTGCTAAAAACTTCCATTTCTGAACAAAGTGGATTTAATTAACACACACACACACACACACACACACACACACACACACACACACACACACAAGACACACTCACAGACACACACACACTAATGCATGGGTGGGGGTCGGTGAAGTCCGACTTCCTTCTTCTAAAAAAACATCTCTCTTATACGTACGGGGAGAATGTGTAACTTCCTCATTGACTACAAACTGCACACACACACACACACACACACACACACAAACACACACACAAAATGAACACACACAGACACACACAGATGCACACTCAGACACACAAACACACACACACAGACACACAGAGAGACACAGACAAACACACACACACACAGACACACTATAAAAGGAGAAGCAGCTGATGAGTGTTGGTGTAGAGAGTATATGAGCTGAGTGGTGTCAGTGTTTGTCGACCTCGGAGCAGAATGGCTGCAGTCACAGAGCTCTCCTTCCTGCTGTTTGCTCTCATCAACTACATCCATGCTCAAGAACGCATCATCGTTGAAAGTGAAGGAGACTCTTACACCTTCTACCTCCCCGAGAACACCACCTCCTGCCTGATCTCCAGATGTGTTGGTGAGGAGAAGCTTGTCCTGTGGAACACCTCTGACCTCTGGTCCAACAGCTCCTCAGTACCTGAAGACCTGAAACAACGACTGGTCAGCGATGTGGAAACTTCTTCTTACACCATCCGCCACCTGACCCATTCAGACTCCGGCCGGTACCGAGAGGAGTGTTGGACTGAGGGCAACGTGACGCATGACAACAACTTCACTATTACTGTTTGTACTACTTCAATACATAGAATTGAAATAAGAATCTCAGCAAGTCTTGGAGGAACAGTGGAACTGCCATGTGAGGGAGCAGCTGATAATCTGGATATCCAGTGGCTCAAACAAGACTTTAGATATAAGCAAGAAACATGGAGCAGAGTTTTTGGGGACAATACAACATCAGTGATGGACAATGTTAGAGTGCTGACAAACCCATCAGCTCTTCTTGTTTCCAACGTCAGAGCAACAGACTTTACAGGTTTAAGGTACAACTGTCTGGTGATGAACCAACAGCAGTGTGTTAGCAGCATACCTGTACATTTGGTACAGTATGAGGTAATCTACCGCTCAGTGGGAGAGACCGTTGTGTTGCCGTGCTCTATCACTGACTCCACTGATGAACAGCCCCCACGTTGGAGGAAGTTTAATCGAAAAACACGCTCTTACGCTGACCTAGAACTACAAAACCAGACTGTTCCTTCAGTAGACCAAAACTACTCGCTGGTGTTTTCATCTCTAATGTTAAATCACTCAGGTCAGTACTCCTGTGAAGCCTCTATGAGAGAGCAAACGTATAATCTGTATATGTGTCCCCAAGTTGGCCCCCCTGCTGTAGAGCTCTTCTCAGAGGGAGAAGAAGTCACTCTCAGATGCAGAGATTTGAGAGAGGGTGAGGAGCATGATTGGTTTTTCAAGTCGCACCAAACAGAGCGAAGAATCTTTAATTCAGAGTGTCATCGGAAAATGAGCAGAGTGAGGCGATACTATGATGGTACCCTGTTTATCGCTAATATCTCAGTGGGAGACGCAGGGGAGTACTGGTGTGTAGTTACTGACCCACATTATTATTATCAGTGTGTGTCAAGCAGCAGAAGTGTGTTAGTGTACATGGAGCCCTTTGGGATTTACTCCACCTTCTTCAAAGTGCGATGCTCAGTGCTCAGTGTCCTGCTGCTGATGCTCTGTGCTGCTGTAGTCGCTGTGAACCTGAGGACACGGAGAGGAGCTCAGCTTTCACCTCACACACACACTTAATATGGATATATGATCATTTCATCATTGGCTTTAATACAGCCTGGTATACACTGGCTTTAATACAGCCTGGTATACACTGGCTTTAATACAGCCTGGTATACACTGGCTTTAATACAGCCTGGTATACACTGGCTTTAATACAGCCTGGTATACACTGGCTTTAATACAGCCTGGTATACACTGGCTTTAATACAGCCTGGTATACACTGGCTTTAATACAGCCTGGTATACACTGTCTTTAATACAGCCTGGTATACACTGGCTTTAAAAGCCTGGTATACACTGGCTTTAATACAGCCTGGTATTCTTTAATACAGCCTGGTATACACTGGCTTTAAAACAAGGGATGGGACACATTCATGCAGAAAAAACATTTAAACTAGAACACAAAAGACAGAGAGAGAGAGATTACAGAAACAACAAACAGAAATGATGGGAAATAAGATATAAATATCTAATGATTATTATTATAATAATATAAAATAAGTTCTGAATGTTAGAAGTGACCCAGACAGAGTGCCGATGTTCCCTTATCATTATTGTATATATATTGAGTTAGTTGATCTTTTCTTGTTACTGTTGTGGATGCATGTGCGTGTCTGTGTGTGTGTGTGTGTGTGTGTGTGTGTGTGTGTGTGTGTGTGTGTGTGTGTGTGTGTGTGTGTGTGTGTGTGTATTCCAGATGTTTTATTTTAAATCTAAAGATTATGTGATGTTTTATATTATATGTGAAGGCTTTAATGCATTTATAATAGTTGTATCTTGCAGTGTTGTCAGTGTTATAAACTTGTTATTATATCTTGGTCTATATCTATAATCTATCGTCTGTTTAATAAACATTATTAATAAACTATAAAACTGTTTTCATTGTGATTTCTGATTAATTATTATAAGCAACATATCTCTGGGTCTGTAAAATGTTTCTTATGTTAACTTTCAGTAAGTAAAGATTATTTCTAGAGCACATTTAAACACACATTAATCTGACCAAAGTGCTGAATAAAAGAACATTAAAATAGAAATATCAAAACCCAAAAAGAAGATCCCAACACCAACAACAAACCCAGAATGATAGACATGATGAGACCAGATTGAGAGATTAGAGAGTTATAATGGCTCTTTATCCCAGATATAAAAACAGAAATGGAGGGAGCACATCTGATATGTGAAGGCAGCAGCTTCCACCGTCGTGGAGCAGCAGCTGAAAGGCTCTGTCCATATTTGGTAGTTTGCAGATGATCTGTATCTGTGTTTTATTATAAAGTTAATATAATAAAAGGTGTTCTACTTTGTCTCAGCTACAGCTCTGAGTCTCTCCCTCTGCTCCCGTTTACCTCACCACTGAGTCTCACTTCATGTCCCGCCCACAACACTATCTGGTTGGTAGATGTTAGACGAGTATCAGCCAATCAGCACTCACCATGACATGCAGCAGAAGTGTCTCCGTCTCAGGTGGAGTTGGTCTCTCTCCGGGCCAGTCCCCCTAAATCTAGAGCACTCCTTTAATGAGTCATTTAGGAAACTCTAAAGCTATTATTCCTAACCTAAACAGGCAGAAACAGACCATAATAAGTTCAAGATCAAGTGTATTGTCATGTGCATTTAAAAGTACAAAGTACAGAGAGAATACAATGAAGTGTGCTTTGCCCTGGCCCTCTCTTCTCATAAAAGCTATCAATATAATTTGAATAAAATATAAGAAAATTGCTGAATACATAATACTAAAAATGTATGTATACAAACACACACACACACACACACACACACACACACACACACACACACACACACACACACACACACACACACACACACAGACGTTTATTGTCAGGTAGCTTTGTCTCTGTGATGTTTTGCATAACAACAAACAGTGCAACAGTCAGGAGACATAATATAAAATAGAAAAGAAAGAAATATGAAAAGATGTATCTGTTTTTAAAGTGTAGGAACTATATTTGATGCTGATGATGATGTTTGTCCACTGAAACATTCAGCATCAGAAACAGCCAATATTTAGTCAACCTGAACAGCTTATTATACCTGGTTGGGTCTGATATCCAGGCTGGGGGTTTATCAGGACAGAATGAGATGTTGGAAAACGTAAAAAAGTAATACCAATTATACTTGAAGTCTGAAAGTCACACACACACAGATACACACAGAGACACACACACACACACACACACACACACACACACAGACACCCTCACAGAGACACAGACACAAACACACACATACACACACACTCACACAAATACACACAAACACACACACAGACACATACAGACACCCCCCTCCCCCTCTCTCTTTTATTTCTGGTTGTTTCCTTTCTGATTAATGTGTGTACGTCAGCCTCTCTGGTTTTAGACTCCCGTAAAGTTTCCTCTGATGATGAGATAAAGAAGTCATGTTTGTTACAGGTTTTTTTGATTGCTAGGTGACAGTGGGTACAACTGGGGCTACATGTGGACCAGACTCTTACTATAGTCTACACAGCATCAGTTCATGTAGACCAGACTCTAACTATAGTCTACACAGCATCAGTTCATGTAGACCAGACTCTAACTATAGTCTACACAGCATCAGTTCATGTAGACCAGACTCTAACTATAGTCTACACAGCATCAGTTCATGTGGACCAGACTCTAACTATAGTCTACACAGCAGCAGTTCATGTAGACCAGACTCTAACTATAGTCTACACAGCATCAGTTCATGTGGACCAGACTCTAGTTTTGTTTTCATTGCCTGAACCCAGTTTCACACTTATTCCATGACTTTAACCACAACGTGCACAACACTGTGGATTCACAGCACAATGTTAAGACACTGCTGTCAAAACTGTTAACCACACATTCAACACAAGTCAAATCAAATTTATTTCATCCACCAAAATGGAAATTATAGTGCTCATACCCGCCTTCATGTTCATAAAAAATAGATCATCAATACAAGACAATAATACATGAATACAGTAAAGGAATTATAAAAATGTATGTTTAAAGCGCCCATATTATGCTCATTTTCAGGTTCATAACTGTATTTTAATGTTGTACCAGAATAGGTTTACATGGTTTAATTATCAAAAAACACCATATTTTTGTTGTACTGCACAGCTCTCTCTCACTGCTGCAGATCCTCTTTTCACCTGGTTTCTGTTTTAGCTACAGAGTGAGACCTCTTTTCATCTTCTTCTTCTGTACTATCTTTGATTGCACTGGCACATGCTCAGTAGCTCAGATGTAGATCATGTCAGCTAGCTAACTCTAGAGACAGTAAAAGAAAGGCTGTTTCTCCAACTTTGGTCAGTTACAAGGCAGGATTAGCTGGGAGACTTCTAAATGAGGGCACATATGTAAGTAGTTCTTTTGTAGATTATGGTGAACTTGTGTGTGTTGTAGCAGTGCTTTGCTATTGAGAACGACGTAGCATGCTACGAGCTAACGGTTGTGGTTAGCCAGCTCATTTCGGACTGTGACGTCACAGTCCGAGCCGATTTTGAACAGCTCACTAGGAGACTGAAGGCAGGACACATTCAGAAACCAGATCTCACTCAAAACACCATGGATGGATTTTTTTCAAAGTTTGTATGTGTGTGGAAGCACCAGAGACACAAAAGAACACCCCAAATCCCAGAAAAAGGGTTTTTTTCATAATATGGGCACTTTAAAGTGCTTGTTGTGCTGTCTGATAGTCTGAGGTATGAAAGAGAGAGAGCATAGCACTTGTGTCGCAGGAGGCCTTAGTCTACCACTATGTTCTATAACCCTACCAGTCAGATTACTACAGGAGGTCTTAGTCTACCACTACGTTCTATAACCCTACCAGTCAGATTACTACAGGAGGCCTTAGTCTACCACTACGTTCTATAACCCTACCAGTCAGATTACTACAGGAGACCTTAGTCTACCACTACGTTCTATAACCCTACCAGTCAGATTACCACAGGAGACCTTAGTCTACCACTACGTTCTATAACCCTACCAGTCAGATTACTACAGGAGACCTTAGTCTACCACTACGTTCTATAACACTACCAGTCAGATTACTACAGGAGACCTTAGTCTACCACTACGTTCTATAACCCTACCAGTCAGATTACTACAGGAGGTCTTAGTCTACCACTACGTTCTATAACCCTACCAGTCAGATTACTACAGGAGACCTTAGTCTACCACTACGTTCTATAACCCTACCAGTCAGATTACTACAGGAGACCTTAGTCTACCACTACGTTCTATAACCCTACCAGTCAGATTACTACAGGAGACCTTAGTCTACCACTACGTTCTATAACCCTACCAGTCAGATTACTACAGGAGACCTTAGTCTACCACTACGTTCTATAACCCTACCAGTCAGATTACTACAGGAGACCTTAGTCTACCACTACGTTCTAAAATCCTACCAATCAGATTACTACAGGAGACCTTAGTCTACCACTACGTTCTATAACCCTACCAGTCAGATTACTACAGGAGACCTTAGTCTACCACTACATTCTATAACCCTACCAGTCAGATTACTACAGGAGACCTTAGTCTACCACTACGTTCTATAACCCTACCAGTCTGATTACCACAGGAGGCCTTAGTCTACCACTACGTTCTATAACCCTACCAGTCAGATTACCACAGGAGACCTTAGTCTACCACTACGTTCTATAACCCTACCAGTCAGATTACCACAGGAGACCTTAGTCTACCACTACGTTCTATAACCCTACCAGTCAGATTACCACAGGAGACCTTAGTCTACCACTACGTTCTATAACCCTACCAGTCAGATTACCACAGGAGACCTTAGTCTACCACTACGTTCTATAACCCTACCAGTCAGATTACCACAGGAGACCTTAGTCTACCACTACGTTCTATAACCCTACCAGTCAGATTACTACAGGAGACCTTAGACTACCACTACGTTCTATAACCCTACCAGTCAGATTACTACAGGAGGCCTTAGACTACCACTACGTTCTATAACCCTACCAGTCAGATTACTACAGGAGGCCTTAGTCTACCACTACGTTCTATAACCCTACCAGTCAGATTACTACAGGAGACCTTAGTCTACCACTACGTTCTATAACCCTACCAGTCAGATTACCACAGGAGACCTTAGTCTACCACTACGTTCTATAACCCTACCAGTCAGATTACTACAGGAGGTCTTAGTCTACCACTACGTTCTATAACACTACCAGTCAGATTACTACAGGAGACCTTAGTCTACCACTACGTTCTATAACCCTACCAGTCAGATTACTACAGGAGACCTTAGTCTACCACTACGTTCTATAACCCTACCAGTCAGATTACCACAGGAGACCTTAGTCTACCACTACGTTCTATAACCCTACCAGTCAGATTACCACAGGAGACCTTAGTCTACCACTACGTTCTATAACCCTACCAGTCAGATTACTACAGGAGACCTTAGACTACCACTACGTTCTATAACCCTACCAGTCAGATTACTACAGGAGGCCTTAGACTACCACTACGTTCTATAACCCTACCAGTCAGATTACTACAGGAGGCCTTAGTCTACCACTACGTTCTATAACCCTACCAGTCAGATTACTACAGGAGACCTTAGTCTACCACTACGTTCTATAACCCTACCAGTCAGATTACCACAGGAGACCTTAGTCTACCACTACGTTCTATAACCCTACCAGTCAGATTACTACAGGAGACCTTAGTCTACCACTATGTTCTATAACCCTACCAGTCAGATTACTACAGGAGACATTAGTCTACCACTATGTTCTATAACCCTACCAGTCAGATTACTACAGGAGACCTTAGTCTACCACTACGTTCTATAACCCTACCAGTCAGATTACTACAGGAGGCCTTAGTCTACCACTACGTTCTATAACCCTACCAGTCAGATTACCACAGGAGGCCTTAGTCTACCACTACGTTCTATAACCCTACCAGTCAGATTACTACAGGAGACCTTAGTCTACCACTACGTTCTATGACCCTACCAGTCAGATTACCACAGGAGGCCTTAGACTACCACTACGTTCTATAACCCTACCAGTCAGATTACCACAGGAGACCTTAGTCTACCACTACGTTCTATAACCCTACCAGTCAGATTACCACAGGAGACCTTAGTCTACCACTACGTTCTATAACCCTACCAGTCAGATTACCACAGGAGACCTTAGTCTACCACTACGTTCTATAACCCTACCAGTCAGATTACCACAGGAGACCTTAGTCTACCACTACGTTCTATAACCCTACCAGTCAGATTACTACAGGAGACCTTAGTCTACCACTACGTTCTAAAATCCTACCAATCAGATTACTACAGGAGACCTTAGTCTACCACTACGTTCTATAACCCTACCAGTCAGATTACCACAGGAGGCCTTAGTCTACCACTACGTTCTATAACCCTACCAGTCAGATTACCACAGGAGACCTTAGTCTACCACTACGTTCTATAACCCTACCAGTCAGATTACCACAGGAGACCTTAGTCTACCACTACGTTCTATAACCCTACCAGTCAGATTACCACAGGAGACCTTAGTCTACCACCACGTTCTATAACCCTACCAGTCAGATTACCACAGGAGACCTTAGACTACCACTACGTTTCTATAACCCTACCAGTCAGATTACCACAGGAGACCTTAGACTACCACTACGTTCTATAACCCTACCAGTCAGATTACTACAGGAGGAGGCCTTAGTAACCCTACCCAGATTACTACAGGAGGCCTTTCTATAACCCTACCAGTCAGATTACTACAGAAGACCTTAGTCTACCACTACGTTCTATAACCCTACCAGTCAGATTAATACAGGAGGTCTTAGTCGGTCTTAGTCTACCACTACGTTCTATAACCCTACCAGTCAGATTACTACAGGAGACCTTAGTCTACCACTACGTTCTATAACACTACCAGTCAGATTACTACAGGAGACCTTAGTCCACCACTACGTTCTATAACCCTACCAGTCTGATTACTACAGGAGACCTTAGTCTACCACTACGTTCTGACTGGTAGGGTTATAGAGCGTAGTGGTAGACTAAGGTCTCCTGTAGTAATCTGACTGGTAGGGTTATAGAACGTAGTGGTAGATTAAGGTCTCCTGTAGTAATAGGTAGCTAGGTGTTGTATATGTAGCGTGACAAAATTCAAACTGTAAATATACTCGAATTACGCCGAAAATGAAGCTAACTATCCGTGATTTGTAGCTACACAGGTAGCTAGGACTGAAGGAACAGCCGCAGCTAACGAAACACCTAGCTAGTCTTCACAAATATTCATTACTTTGAAATCGGACACCGTTTAGGTAGATGTTGTATAAGTGGCGTGACATTGTGTAACATGTGGTAAGAGATTGCTGGTGTAACAAGCTCGCTGACCGCGCTCTCACTCTCACACAACAGGCCATTTAGCTAGCAGGAAGAGGGGAGTTACAGGCACTGGAGCTCTGTCAGGGCAGCAGCGTTTAGTCCATTAGCCCAAACGGTGACTTTGCGAAGGTATGGAGTGCTGTGGGCTGCCAGTCGTGACGGAGCTCCAAGTACCTCATAGGAGGCCGGGCGGCGAGGCAGCAACACAGGCAGCACCAGCGCTGAAATCCGACACACCGTCTTACCAAATTTGCAATTGGCCATACATTTTCGTAAAACGGCCCGTATTTGAGCTTTATACAGTTGA
The DNA here is from genome assembly GCF_004354835.1 of Perca flavescens. NCBI lineage: Eukaryota > Metazoa > Chordata > Actinopteri > Perciformes > Percidae > Perca > Perca flavescens. The sequence goes on along the minus strand of NC_041339.1, from coordinate 38,172,056 downwards.
TTTCTCACTTAAAAAAGTCTCAGAAGTGAATTTAATAACGAAATAGCCCGACAAACCATGTATAACTTTGCAGTGTCTGAAATATGAGACCTGCTGTCGAGTCTCCCATGTGTTTTTATGTAGTTTGCTCAAACCAATCAGCGCGCACCTCATTCTGAATATTCATGAGCATACCATATTTAAAAGAAAAGCTCTTGTTCCAAATAGAGCCATATTCACAGGGCAGTTAAGGGCCTAATAAAATAGCATTCGGGCAATTTTCAGCCCAACCAATCTTACATACCCCAATAGAAGACCTTAAGGAACAGTGTAAAACACCCTATATAATCATTCTATCACCTCTTTAACTTTAGATTGGTGGTTTATGTGTTGCTGGAAGGAGAGGGAACTCTTTAACCAGACACCTAAGTATTTGTGCACATTTTTCTAATTCCAACCCATCGAGTAAGGTAATTTTGTTAATAAAATATTCCTACAACACAAAAACACACACACACATGGACACACACCCACACGGAGACACAGACACACACAGACACACACACACACACACACAAACACACAGACACACACACACACTGAAGGGAACTCTGGTAAAAACACAGGCCTTAAGGCCAGAAAAGTTCTGACTCTACTTCACTATTTACCGCGTCTTCTTTTATGTTACTTATAAATTCCAAAACTCAAGGATCAATCTGAGACGATAGATTCAAGTGGATCCATATAGTCCACGTTATCATGAAGATTAAATCCAGCAGTGCTACTTGCGCCTGTACTGAGTGATAATTGTTCCATAAACACCTTGTAAAATCCAACTCAAATCTTAAATCAAAATTCGTTATAAATATTTAATCGGCGATGTCTCACCGCCACATTGTCCGCTACAGAACGCAGGAGGAGGAGAGGGCCCGACTACATGGAATACAGGATAGCATTAAATAACCTAGCATTAGATAACCAGAAAACAGTGTACATAACTAAATATATGTCTTTAAAACTGCATATATCATTGAATGTCAAAGTCTGAAAATACAGCCGTTAAACTCTTGCACAATCGTTACACTTAATGTCCTCGTTATCAGTCCAAAATTTGATACTGTTCATAACAAAACCTGTATGAAGAAAAGTGTGTTTGCCTATTACACTTTCATCTTCAGATTGTGTCTTGGGTCGGGGATACCACCAGCTGATGATTAAACTGACCTCTGGATACAAGACCCACATGTGGACACAAACAAAGAGATCTTGGCCGAGGGGGAAAACTCACAGCTCTTGTCACCAAACTACGAGAAAGCGAAGAGTCCCACAATGGCTCCAGGGAGGGGCTGCAGATAAGGTTCTCACCTTCCTGTAGCTTTGATTCTTCCCATTGGTTCAGGGGTTCCTCAAACACAGCATGGGGCCTTAAACTATAAAACCTTCAGACACACCTTTTTCCATTGTCTTCCTCTGGTGGATCACGCTGCTGAAGGAAGCAAGTGCTTGTGCTAAAAACTTCCATTTCTGAACAAAGTGGATTTAATTAACACACACACACACACACACACACACACACAGACACACACACACACAGACACATACACAGACACACACACACACTAATGCATGGGTGGGGTTCGGTGAAGTCCGACTTCCTTCTTCTAAAAAAACATCTCTCTTAGTACGGGGAGTAAAGATCTTTCTCACACGGAGAAGGTGTAACTTCCTCATTGACCACAAACAGCACACACACACACACACACACACACACACACACACACACACACACACACACACACACACACACACACACACACACACACACACACACACACACACACACACACACACACACACACACACACACACACACACACACACACACACAGACACACACACACACACACACACACACACACACACACACACACACACACACACACACACACACACACACACACACACACACACACACACACACACACACACACAAACACACACACACACACACACACACACAAACACAGACACACAGATGCACACTCAGACACACAGACACACAAACATACAAACACACACAGACACAAACACACAGAGACTCACACAGACACACACACAGACACAGACTAACACACACAAACACACACACACACAGACAGACACACACAAACACACAAACATACACACTCAGACACACACACACACACACACACACACACACACACAAAGATAAACACACAAACACACACACACAGACACACTATAAAAGGAGAAGCAGCTGATGAGTGTTGGTGTAGAGAGTATATGAGCTGAGTGGTGTCAGTGTTTGTCGACCTCGGAGCAGAATGGCTGCAGTCACAGAGCTCTCCTTCCTGCTGTTTGCTCTCATCAACTGCATCCATGCTCAAGAACACATCATCATCAGAGAGGAAGGAGACTCTTACACCTTCTACCTCCCCGAGAACACCACCTCCTGCCTGATCTCCAGATGTGTTGGTGAGGAGAAGCTTGTCCTGTGGAACACCTCTGACCTCTGGTCCAACAGCTCCTCAGTACCTCAACACCTGAAACAACGACTGGTCAGCGATGTGGAAACTTCTTCTTACACCATCCGCCACCTGACCCATTCAGACTCCGGCCGGTACCGAGAGGAGTGTTGGACTGAGGGCAACGTGACGCATGACAACAACTTCACTATTACTGTTTGTACTACTACAATAGGTTGGAGATATATTGCAGTGAGACGTGGAGAAAGAGTGGAGGTGCCATGTTTGAGAACATCTGATAATCTGGATATCCAGTGGCTCAAACAGGACTCTAGATATGAACAAGAAACATGGAGCAGAGTTTTTGGGGACAAGACGACATCAGTGATGGACAATGTTAGAGGAAGATACCAAGTGGTGACAGACACATCAGCTCTTCGTGTTTCCAACGTCACAGCAACAGACTTTACAGGTACAAGGTACAACTGTCTGGTGATGAACCAACAGCAGTGTGTTAGCAGTTACATTGTAAAGTTGGTACAGTTTGAGAGAATCTATGGCTCAGTGGGAGAGAGTGCTGTGTTGCCGTGCTCTATCACTGACTCCACTGATGAACAGCCCCCACGTTGGAGGAAGTTTAATCCAAAAACACGCTCTTACCCTGACCTAGGATTACACAACCAGACTGTTCCTTCAGTAGACCAAAACTACTCGCTGGTGTTTTCATCTCTAATGTTAAATCACTCAGGTTGGTACGGCTGTGAAGCCTCTATGAGACGGCAACAGTATGATCTGGTGGTGTGTCCCAAATTTGCCCCCCCTGCTGTAGAGCTCTTCTCAGAGGGAGAAGAAGTCACTCTCAGATGCACAAATATGAGAAAGGATAAGTGGTATGTTTGGTTTATCAAGTCACACCGAACAGAGGGAAGAAGCTTTAATGTAATGTCTAATCAGAGCATGAGCAGAGTGAGCTGGTACTATGATAATGGGAGTCTGGTTATCTCTAATATCTCAGTGGGAGACGCAGGGGAGTACTGGTGTGTAGTTTATGACCCATATGATTATCAGTGTGAGTCAACAGAGAGAACTGTGTTAGTGTACATGGAGCCCTTTGGGATTTACTCCACCTTCTTCAAAGTGCGATGCTCAGTGCTCAGTGTCCTGCTGCTGATGCTCTGTGCTGCTGTAGTCGCTGTGAACCTGAGGACACGGAGAGGAGCTCAGCTTTCACCTCACACACACACACTTAATATGGATATATGATCATTTCATCATTGGCTTTAATACAGCCTGGTATACACTGGCTTTAATACAGCCTGGTATACACTGGCTTTAATACAGCCTGGTATACACTGGCTTTAATACAGCCTGGTATACACTGGCTTTAAAACAAGGGATGGGACACATTCATGCAGAGAAAACATTTAAACTAGAACACAAAAGACAGAGAGAGAGATTACAGAAACAACAAACTATTAAGACATAAATACCAAATGATTATTACAGTTTTTCTTGATTGCTTTGACGCAGCAGTCAACTCAAACTCCACATTTTTCAAAACAGTTAACACACAGGCCGAAACAGTGGCACTCATGGTCAAAATGACACATTTTGTTTGCGAAGCTCTAACCGTACCAAAACATTTAAAATATGCAACCAAAGCAAATTTTGCCATCAAACAGCACAACTTGCAAACAAGAGTATGAGCTCTTCCAATCAACCACTAGACAGTGTACAACAAAATACAAAATACAGCACTCAGTGAGAATCAGTGCACCATTGCTTATCATGTTTTGTTAGCTTGCATGTATGGTCAATACACCATGCTGTCCTTTTATTCTGTATGTACAGTTTTCAAAGTTACGTAACTTAAACTTTTCTTCTAGTCTTTTACTAGTGTCGATGTATAGTTAAGTAATGATTATTCTATTTTTGATATATTGTGTTGCCTGTTGGACTTGAATAGATATAGAATTTGCACTTACGCTATCTTGCACTATGATACCATTGCACCTTTCAGCACTTTTTCCACACCACTCCTTTAAACAAGCTACAACCAAACTGTCTTGTAAGGCCACACTATTGATATCTTTCTTTGTATTTATGTATGTGTGCTTGGATGTCATATGTCATATGTCTGTGTGCCTCTGTGGATGTACTGTATGTTGTGTATTAAGCTAATGGACACCTTCATTTCCTTCAGGATAAATAAAGTATCTCTATCTATCTATCTCTATTGTAGCCTATTACTGGACGTAGCTTTCATGCCATTGCAATTTGTTGTCAAATTTGCCTTCTTGCAAATAATTGTATCCAGAATCAGAAATGCTTTGATGCTAATTTTATTGATTCCATTGATTCTTATTTTCAAGCTTTGGCTGAAAACTGAAATACTGTAAATATTATACAAAATACATGTAAACCAAAACGAAATCTATTAGAGTATAAGAAATTAAGAAAATAAAAATAAAATCTACTACAGTTAAGTATAACCATCTATTACTGTAGTATAAGAAATAGCCACTATTGATATAAAGTCTCTTCTGTCTTGGCGATGGGGACACATGGCCTAACCCTGCTGACTGATTGCTAACTGAAGATTTGTGTGAAGGAGTGTCAAACAGGTGCTTCAGTGATTTCATACTGATGGAGGTAGTTTCTAATAGTTAGGAACAGATGGTTTCTGATTGGTTACCATAGCTAAAACAATGGAGTTTGGACTGCTTGAATGACATCCGTGTTAACTGTTCTGCAAAACGGTGGGTGGTGAGAATAACGTGTCAATCCAATGAGAAAGGGTTAACACATTATATATATATATATATATATATATATATATATATATATATATATATATATGGAGTTAGTTGATCTTTTCTTGATGTTGTTGGTTAGGGTAAGGGTTAAGGTTAGGCATTTAGTTGTGATGGTTAAGGTGAGGGTAAGGGTTAAGGTTAGGCATTTAGTTGTGATGGTTAAGGTTAGGGTAAGGGTTAAGGTTAGGCATTTAGTTGTGATGGTTAAGGTTAGGGTAAGGGTTAAGGTTAGGCATTTAGTTGTGATGGTTAAGGTTAGGGTAAGGGTTAAGGTTAGGGTAAGGGTTAAGGTTAGGCATTTAGTTGTGATGGTTAAGGTGAGGGTAAGGGTTAAGGTTAGGCATTTAGTTGTGATGGTTAAGGTTAGGGTAAGGGTTAAGGTTAGGCATTTAGTTGTGATGGTTAAGGTTAGGGTAAGGGTTAAGGTTAGACATTTAGTTGTGATGGTTAAGGTTAGGGTAAGGGTTAAGGTTAGGCATTTAGTTGTGATGGTTAAGGTCAGGGTAAGGGTTAAGGTTAGGCATTTAATTGTGATGGTTAAGGTTAGGGTAAGGGTTAAGGTTAGGCATTTAGTTGTGATGGTTAAGGTTAGGGTAAGGGTTAAGGTTAGGGTAAGGGTTAAGGTTAGACATTTAGTTGTGATGGTTAAGGTTAGGGTAAGGGTTAAGGTTAGGCATTTAGTTGTGATGGTTAAGGTTAGGGTAAGGGTTAAGGTTAGGGTAAGGGTTAAGGTTAGGCATTTAGTTGTGATGGTTAAGGTTAGGGTAAGGGTTAAGGTTAGGCATTTAGTTGTGATGGTTAAGGTTAGGGTAAGGGTTAAGGTTAGGCATTTAGTTGTGATGGTTAAGGTTAGGGTAAGGGGCTAGGGAATGCATTATGTCAATGATGGGTCCGCACAAATATAGCGCCACGCACTATGTGTGTGTCTTCCTGTGTGTCTGTGTCTGTGAGAGTGTGTGTTCCAGATGTTTTACTTCAAATCTAAAGATTATGTGATGTTTTATATTATATGTGAAGGAATATGAATTATCTTTAATGTATTTATAATAGTTGTATCTTGCAGTGTTTTCAGTGTTATAAACTTGTTATTATATCTTGGTCTATATCTATAATCTATCGTCTGTATATTAAACATTATTAATAAACTATAAAACTTGTTCTGATTGTGATTTCTGATTATTATAAGCAACATATCTCTGGGTCTGTAAAATGTTTCTTATGTTAACTTTCAGTAAGTAAAGTTTATTTCTAGATCACATTTAAACACACGTTAATCTGACCAAAGGGCTGAATAAAAGAACATTAAAATGTAAATATCAAAACCCAAAAAGAAGATCCCAACACCAACAACAAGCATCAGAATGATAGACATGATGAGACCAGATTGAGAGATTAGAGAGTTATAATGGCTCTTTATCCCAGATATAAAAACAGAAATGGAGGGAGCACATCTGATATGTGAAGGCAGCAGCTTCCACCGTCGTGGAGCAGCAGCTGAAAGGCTCTGTCCATATTTGGCAGTTTGCAGATGATCTGTATCTGTGTTTTATTATAAAGTTAATATAATAAAAGGTGTTCTACTTTGTCTCAGCTACAGCTCTGAGTCTCTCCCTCTGCTCCCGTTTACCTCACCACTGAGTCTCACTTCATGTCCCGCCCACAACACTATCTGGTTGGTAGATGTTAGACGAGTAACAGCCAATCAGCACTCACCATGACATGCAGCAGAAGTGTCTCCGTCTCCGGTGGAGTTGGTCTCTCTCCGGGCCAGTCCCCCTAAATCTAGAGCGCTCCTTTAATGAGTCATTTAGGAAACTCTAAAGCTATTATTCCTAACCTAAACAGGCAGAAACAGACCATAATAAGTTCTAGTTCAAGTGGATTTTCATGTACATTTAAAAGGAAAAAGTACAGAGAGAATGTAATGAAATGTGCTTTGACCTGTTCCTCTCTTCTCATAAACACTATCAATATTGTAAAGCTTTTTCCTGTGTTTCCTTGTTTCCTTTGCTCCCTGGTTTGCTGCTACTTGTGGCTGAGCTGGATATATCTTGACGCGTGCAGTTGTAAAGATGAGGAGTAGAACTTGATGTACCCGATTCAATGATCATTTATTATTCTTGATGTAGATGAAATATTACGTAAACAAAATAACTTGAGGTAACAATTAAATTAAAGCAGTCTCTTGTATGGTAGCAAACGGCTTGTCACGTCATGGCACCACACAGCAAAAAGACTGTTTCCCCTCTCAGGCCACGCCCACTCCTGTGGCTTCCTGACTTTTAAGCCTTTCCATTTCTGCTGGTTTCCTCTCCTCTCTGAATAAGGTGTGAAACACGTCAGCCTCTGTGGTCTTAGAGTCAAGTAAAGGACATTTATTTCTGGAGACAGGTGATGCTGCAACATTTACTCTGATGATGAAGTCACGTTTGTTAAAAATAAATAAAAAGAGAAGCTGCTGATGAGGGTTGGTGTAGAGCGTATATTGGTGAGGAGAAGCTTGTCCTGTGGAACACCTCTGACCTCTGGTCCAACAGCTCCTCAGTACCTGAAGACCTGAAACAACGACTTGTCAGCACAATGAAAACTTCTTGATGCATGAGAACAACTTCACTATAACTGTTTGTACTTCAATATATGGGAGAGTTATTGAAACGAGACTTCACTGCCATGTTGGAGAGCAGCTGATAATCTGGACATCCAGTGGCTCCAACGGGACTCTAGATATGAGCAAGAAACATGGAGCAGAGTTTTTGGGGACAATACAACATCAGTGATGGACAGTAATCAGGACTTAATATGCATATGATTATTTCATCATTGGCTTTAATACAGCCTGGTATACACTGGCTTTAAAACAAGGGAAGGGACACATTCATGCAGAGAAAACATTTAAACTAGAACACAAAATAAAAAGAAATGATGGGAAATAAAAGATAAACATCCAATGATTATTATTCTAATAATATAAAATAAGTTTGGAATGTTTGAAGGTAACCTTTGATCCTGACAGGGTGCAGACGTTACGTTCAAGTGTATTGTCATTAGAGTTTAGATTCTCTGCCCGAGCCTGAACTTGACCCACGGGCCGGGCCTTTAATCAAGCATTTGTGTTTTTGTAATCATGACTTTATTAGTCTAATTGGGTGGGGAGAAAGCTATGTCTCTCCAGCTTTTCCCTTAGATCTGGGTGTGTGTCCTGTCCTGCACTGACTTGAGTGTGAGGTAAACTGGGCTACATCGTGTCTCCCCCCCTCTGCAGCTCTGTTGTCGGCCGGTGTGTCGGCATCAGACTGTGGAGAAGGACCGGATTAATTATGTGATGGAGACCAGAAAGTCTCCTGTATGGTTCCAGGGCTTTGATTATGTTGCTGTCTTGATCTGTTACCCTCACTATTCAGCTGAGGGTCGAGTTTTTTCTTTCCATTCTGAATGAACAAACAGTGTATGTTTACAGGCTTCGTCCTTGTTGCATTATTCATTATGATTATTCTAAACAGATTTCTGGAGTTCAAACAACTCGGAATTGTAGTTGAGAACGTCAGTTATAATGGCCTACGGATTGAAAGATTTTCGGGTTTAGATCGGCTCATAATTCCAGTTATTGTGACGGGCCGGGCTCGGACACACACACACACACACACACACACACACACACACACACACACACACACACACACACACACACACACACACACACACACACACACACACACACACACACACACACACACACACACACACACACACACACACACACACACACACACACACACACACACACACACGCCTTTAAATCTGTTTTCTTGAGTCCCAGCAGGTTTAATGTGTATTATTCAGCCAATCAGGACTTTGTGTCGACCATCAAACTGTTGAGTTGATTCTAACACTGATTTCCTCTCCAGTCCTCAGGGAGAAAACTGACTCAGAGACTTTAACAGTCAAATAATAAATGTTGGATTAACACTCACCCTGCCTCAGCCTTCAGTTTCCTCCTCCTGCTCTCTTCTCTCCTCTCTAAATGGAGTCTCAGCTGACTCAACTATTTCAGGTTCAGGGTCTCCTCCCTGTTCTCATGTACCTGGATCACCTGCTCACTGTTGCTCCTCCCCTCTCTGGTTACAGGAAACCACATGTTTATCTGAGTGTGCCATTTGTGGCCTCTTCTCCCTCTAGTAGTTTGGTGAAAAGGGCGGTGGGTTTTCCCCCTAGGCTCAGATCTCTTTGTCTGTGTCCACATGTGGGGACACATGTGGGGAGAGAGCCTTCTCCAGGCCAGCTTCCAGGCTCTGGAACTCTCTCCCCCAAGAGATCCTCACCTCCGAGTCCCTCACCATCTTCCAGTCCCGCCTCAAGACCCATCTCTTCACCTCTGCCTATCCCTAGCCCCACGCCCCCCTCCCTTTTCATCTGGGCCTGAATCTTGTTTTGTTCGTTCTGTTTTGTTCTGTTTTTATAATCTACCTTCCCTGTAAAGTGACTTTGAGTCTATGAAAAGCGCAGTATGAATTCAATTTATTATTATTATTATTATTAGAGGTCAGTTTAATCTGAGGCTTTTTTGGTTAAAATCAGGTTTAACTTCCAGCCGTGTCCCGATCCTGTGTCCATCTCGATTCCCCCCGGGGCTGGATCAATGCCGAGGGTTTCTGAGATAAACTCGTTGCTCTTTTCAGCTCCCTCCGGTATCCCAACGAATCTGAGGTTGTTGCGTCGGGATCTGTCTTCAGCTGTGGCCAGCCTGTCTGTCAGTAGTTGTATGTCCTCTTTAGTGGCTGCCGCTGGAGCTAAGAGACTGACAGATTTCTTTCAGATCCACCGTTTCTTCTGATATCTTGCTCAGCATCCCGTGAATCTGAGCCATATCAGGCTGGTTGGGCTCCGTGCTAGTGCTAGCTGTGGGATCTTTACTAGCTGCTACTCCCTTCATACACATGTGGAGTCTGTGCCGCTTGTTCAATGTTTCAGCCAGAAGACAAACTTTTGCCTTCTTCTGACATATTGAGTACCACGTAAAATGTAGAAGAAAAATGCCTATACATGAACGTATTTTAGGATATATTAAGGATATTAACCCACAAGACAGAAGGAGCACACGTTTCAAGCTGCCATCGCTTATCCCTGCATCACGTGACTACACAGATCAGTTTTTAACTCTCCTGCTGCTGGTGAATCTGCCACCAAACACAAACATAACTGATAATATTCAGCATTTAGAGATAAAGTTTCTCCTACAGACACTTTGCTTTAAGTTTTCTCTCCATGTTGTGAACTGCAACATGTCCATGTATTTATTTGAACCATTTCTACCTGACATTCTGTCTGATATTCTACTAGTCTCTCTTTAAGGATTCAAGCCAGTTGACATGATCATATAGTTTAGAGTTAGCAGAAGACTAACTAACTAACTAACCTAACCACCGTGGTCCTGAAGAAGCTGAGTCATGACGCTGGTTAACAACTAGTTCAAACAACCAGCAGGGTTTCCCAGTCCAGCGGCGCACCTTCACATAAAAGAGGCGGGGTTTGCTCCATATGACCAATCACAAACATGGACAAGTCTACCAAAGCCGCATGTTTTACATAGCAAACGATAATCCTACAGAAATATGAAGAAAACAGACACGGTTTTACAGACATAAAGCAATACAGTTGCTACTTCCTAAAACAGGAAAGAAAACTGGCAACAACAAAAAAAAGCCGACGCTGTAAATACATGATTCACAACGCTTATCAATATCACTTCCCCATTAGTCGGGACCAAGATCTGACCATAATTACACTTGGGCTTTCCATAAACTGTCGGTGCTTTAGCCAATTATTTCAGTTACAACCCTGGCAGTGGGAAGCCATCGTTAGAGCAAATAAAAAATATTAAATATAATTCAAACCGATGTGTGGCAGATATGAGCGCACCTTTCTCTCTCTCTCTCTCTCTCTCTCTATTGATTGGTCAGTAGGCGGGGCTTTAACACCAGTTGATCTCTGATCACCAACATACCATAATGCTCCCGAGCAGGTTAGGTGTTCAGCATAAGTTACCATGACGATTTAACCTGGATCCACGACTTCCTAACAGTCAGTTCAGCTGGACTCCCAACTTTCCTCTGTCCTCACACTCAGCACTGGGGCCCCCCAGGGTTGTGTGTTGAGTCCCCTGCTCTACACCTTATAGCAATATTACCACAATATTTGGATCAAGTTTGCAGATGACAAAACTGTAGTACAACAATGATGAGTAAACACAGACAAATCATGAACAAAAAAATTGGACAAATGCCTCCACTTTATCAACAGTTTGTTTCCAGTTTCTCCTCATAATGTTTTGATTGCTGTCCATGGTGCTGAAACTGAGCATTACTAAAACAGAGGGGGGTGGGGGGCTGTCCATGGTGCTGAAATAGAGCAACGTATACATCTATATTCATGATGTTTTTATCTTTAATAGTAGTCAGTATCTGTTCCTCTACTAAAACATGTTTCAGGATGAATGTTCCACCCATGACTCGACATGAGAACACTAACACACGTGAAGAATCCAGGTCATGTAGAAGTGATTTACAGTCTGAACTTCAGGTGACCACGATGGGATTTTAAAGTTGCTCTATGCTGCCATATGGTGGTCACATTCGATATTACATCTGCATTACACAGTTGGAAGTGCAGCCTGAATACTGAGGGGTTAAACTAGGGATGCACTGAACCCAGATTTTTGGGGTTCGGCCGAATACTGAACCCACCGGTTAATATTCTGCTGAACCCCAAACCGAACCAAACCCTCCTCCCATCCTCAGTCCATGAACCCAGTGAACACATGAATGAAGTAAGCAGGGAGTGTCCTTCCTTTGCTGTACCTGCTGTCTGGAGATTCCTTCATGAACAACTCGTACTCTTTCAGTGTCATTACAGCTCCCAGCCTAGCGCGCGTAGTGCAAGTGTAGAGTCAAAGAGTATAGAAGTAACAAGAGGCTAAACTCAATAGAACATTATGTTGCGTTCAGTCCAAGATGGCGGTGATGCATCTCAGTCATGAGTGCGTTTGGTGCAATGGAACGTTCTATTGAGTTTCGCCTCTTGTTACTTCTACTCTTTGGTAGAGTTCAGATCGGTGGAAAAAATTCTAAAGTTCAGCAGAAACCGAACCCCGTCAAAAAGCCCAATATTCAGCCAAACCTGAACTCTGGGTTTGGTGCATCCCTAGTTTAAACACATGATTTATCAACATGTGTTTAAACCTTCAGTATTCAGTATGTGATGCACATATAATATCATTTCAATCAACGTTTTTGTTGCTATTTTATGTTTTTGGCGACTTTTTGTGACACTTTATTAGTCGTTATATGATGTCTCCTCAAAAATAATTTTAGTCTTTTCGTCGCGTTTTGACTTTTTTTTTTTACAATTTTTTGTATGTATGTATAAATATATACATCTAAAATCAAATTTCCTATCAGATGGGGACCCTGGGACAAGAACTAATAAGTCCGTGGTCTAATTTGTATCAGTTTGGGGGTCCTTGATGTCAAAACGTTTGAGAACCAATGGTTTATACAGTATGTAACTTCTGGTGACTCTGATGGGATTTAAAAGTTGCTCTATGCCTCCATCTTGTGGTCATATTTGATATTACATCTACATTACATACTTGGAACTGTAGCCTGAATACTGAGGGGTTAAACACATGGAGCCACACATTTCATTCATACATCATATAAAACTTTCTGCATATTCAATAAAGGAATATTTGTTAACCCTCATATTGTCTTCCTGTCAAATGTGAACCTGTTATCTTCTGTTTTGCTGTTTAAAAAGTTTAAAATTTAAATCATCATGTGTCACACATTCTTAGCCAACTCTACTCCAACTTATCACCTCTAGTTTTACACTTCCTTTGGGAAATCATGGTCAATAATCCTCATTTATATGAAATTATACCTAACATTTGAGTAAAGAAAGCAGTACTTCTGAATGACTGTGACTAATAGTTAACACCAGAGGAAGGTTTGTTGAGGAATAATCAAAGAACTGTTATGGGCCAGCTCTGTTTTCCCTGTCCCTACCTGTTGTCCTCTTCCCTTTGTCCCTGTTTGTTGTCTGTGTCTGTCTCCACCTGCTGTGCCAGTTCTCTCAGAGGATCTAGGTCAAGGGGCGTGGCCACTCTCTCCTGCTCTGTTCCAACCAGCTGCAGCTCATTCCATCAATCAACCAGTTATCTACCCGGGCTGTTCACCTCTCCAGCCCCAGTTTGTTTCTACATTACCAGTGGTAACTTGGCTCCACAAACCTACCAGTGATTTCTGCTCCTACTCTCTCTGCATTCTAGTTGTTGTTGTGCCTCAGTTAACTTGTCTCTCCTCTGATCAGATCCCGTTCTGTACCTGCTTCCTTCCTGCTGCTCCCACGCTGTGACCTGCTCGTCTGCTGCCTGCTCATCATGCCACTCGGCTCCCATCCCTGTCTGAAGCCGCTCTATCCTGAACTGGTCCTCTCTGGTTAACACCTTAACCGACCCTCTCGGTCCGTGTGATTGTCTCTGAGCCTGAGTCGTACAACCGGAGCTTAACAAGATCACTTAGTTTGTTCACTTGTTTTTGAGCAAATTGATTAAAAGAAACCCAAATTTCAAAATAAAAAACGGGTCAAAGAACGAGTAAAGAAGGGTTAACCCTTGTGTTGTCCACGGGTCTAATTTGACCTGTTATCAAAGTTTTTTTATATCAGAAATACAACCAAATTGCCCCAAAATAGCGTGGATGCATGGATATACGTAAACTTTGACACAAACCAGTCTGTGATCAACATGCTCTGATCTTAAATATTAGTCAAAATAATTCATTATTTCTGCTTTTCTTAACTTAAAAATTAGGCATAATGTCATTAAAATTAGGTTCATAGACCATGAATTAAAAAAAAGCGTTGAAGAACTTGACAAATGTTTAAGAAAGCACCAAAAACGTCAGAAAAAGCGTCAAAAAAGTTCTTGACCCGGAAGGACAACAAGTTGATTGTCGATGGGAAGACAACAAACGGGTCAAAGAACGAGGAAAGAAAGATTGAAGGCAAAATGTGTGTCAAACTAGAGCTGTGCAACTAATGGACATTTTTATCACAATTACAATATTTCGGCTCCTAATGATCACAAAAACCGAGAAATCGAGAAAAACGATTGTTTTGCACAATACGTTTTGTAGATAAAGTCATATTTTATTTTGTGTTTTGAGTGGAAAAATAAGTTAAAATGGGAAAAGTATGAATGGAAATTTCAGTTCTAAGTGTTTTCACTGTTTTTGTAACTTCAATAATTGCAAAATTTTTCCAAAGACGACAAGTAATCGTGTTAAATAATCCTGATGTCAGTATTGACCAAAATAATAATGGTGACTATGATTTTTCCATATTGGAGCAGCCCACTGTCGATCCGTTCTGAATGAAGTGTTGTGGTGCTGCGGAGATGTCCCGGCCTACAGATCCTCTCCTACAGACTACAGAAACATCTTTGTTTGGTTCAGATCTTTAGCATCCCTGTTATCCTAATTCATTCATCAAATCATTTTCCACTTCTGAATGTTTTTCTATATTTCTTATGATTGTGTTTTCTGTGTTGTTCTGATGTATTTGTGTTTGTAATCTGAATCGATGACATCACCCCCCAATGATCTCTCTAGGATAAATAAAGGTTGAATGAATGAACTTCGGTGCTTGTCGGTTTAACCTTACCAACAGCGGCTAACTTAGCTCCCGTTAGCTGGGTGTCTTGCTCTGAAGCTAATAAGATAGATAACATGCTAATAATGCTAACGTATAACGTTCAATAAAATAAGATTTCACTCACCGAGAGAACTGGAGCGTAGACGTCTTGGAGGGTCTGTTAGCACAAATAAACATGCTGCAAACCACATTATGTGTCGGATATATTCATAAAACATTCTCCATAAGGCCCAGACATGGCCGGGAGGTCAAGTGTAGCTTTAGCTGAAGAGACTGGACGCCTACAAGAGCTGCAGCCATGTTTCTATTGGCATAAATATAAACAACTCTAATTATTTTATAGCAATCACATAAACATAAGGAGCCATTAAAAGGAGACTTGCAGGACTAGTTAGTATCCAAGATAATTTTATTGAGCTCAACAGTGACTGACCACTTTTTGAACAGCTGGATGAGGAGGTTTTTTACCATTGATATATTTCTTATGATATATTCTTATCTAAGGAGTTTAAAGGCTGGAACCGAGTCCACCAGCTCCCAGATGAATCAGGACCATAAAACATTTGATTCAGTGCAAAACAACATTTAGAAACAAGACTGAACAGAAAGGATCAGAGACTTCAGCGGTAGCAGCAAGTCCACACAGCATTCTGGGATGCACACACACACACACACACACACACACACACACACACACACACACACACACACACACACAGAGTTTTGATCAGAGACTTGAGCGGTAGCAGCTGGTTGGCAGCATGGATGTGGGCCTGTTAGAAGACCTGATACAACATTAATGTCCTAGTTTGTTATTGATGAACAAACCGGGTAAATAAATAAAAAGGAGGAGAAGAAAACAGCACAGAAGAAGCCAGAGAGGTTAAAGAGCCAAAGAGCTGGATGACAGAGAAATGGACAGACAGGAAGTAAAGACTAAACGGAGTCACTTCCTGTCTGGGCTCTGGCAGTGTTTAAACACTGCTTCATCTAGAAGGGAATGTCCTACTCATTTGGTTCTGACTCCTTTGAAAACATATCAATAATAAAATGATATTACACTAACCGTGGGTAGCTGCGTCCCATCCAAACGTTTCAGTGCTGTTGTATATTGATTGTGTCAAACAGCCTGAAACTGACCCGGGTCACATGACTGGGTCAGAGCACTGGTTCTCTAACCAGAGTCCAGAATGTTTCCCCTCTGAATTGGGTTTTTAAGCCAAATACCCCCTGACCAGCATGAAGCATTTTTGGTAGGAAAAAAACTGTTTATATAAAGAGGAACATTACAGCAACGTCAGAGATAGATTTACTAAACAACTGCCTGAAAAATATCCTCATAAAATAATAACTTTTATACTATAAAGATAATATATAATATTTGAATATACTTTTTAGAAGTTGTAAAAATACTGGGGCTGTTACATCCCTAATTTGTCTAGGGGTGTAGGACGCAAACAATTTAAAATAATAAACCGGGAGATCTAGACAAACGGTAAATAAGGTAATTTATTGGACAAACTCAACACAAAACAAATGAAAGTCCAAAAGGAAGATGATTACAGGCTCTTAGTCACTAGCTTGATTCAGGTTTACGCAGCTTCTCACGGCAGCACTGCTCTGCTCACTCTGCTCAAACACGGCTGGCTTCCACTGCAGCTTCCCCACTCTGTGTCACTCTCTGGCTTCCACTGCAGCTTCCCCACTCTGTGTCACTCTCTGGCTTCCACTGCAGCTTCCCCACTCTGTGTCACTCTCTGGCTTCCACTGCAGCTTCCCCCTCTGTGTCACTCTCCCACTGCTGTGTCACTGTGTCTCTGGCTTCCACTGCTTCCCCCACTCTGTGTCACTCTCTGGCTTCCTGCAGCTTCTGTGTCACTCTCTGGCTTCCACTGCAGCTTCCCCACTCTGTGTCACTCTCTGGCTTCCACTGCAGCTTCCCCACTCTGTGTCACTCTCTGGCTTCCACTGCAGCTTCCCCACTCTGTGTCACTCTCTGGCTTCCACTGCAGCTTCCCCACTCTGTGTCACTCTCTGGCTTCCACTGCAGCAACACCTCGCTCTGGCTTGGCACAGCCATTTAATCAGCCTTCTCTCATCAGCTGATCAGCTGTAGCTGCAGGAGTGACATCACCAGCACACACCTGAAGAGAATCACACACACACACACACACACACACACACACAGACACACACACACACACACACACACACACAGGCAGACAACACAGCAAACCAAAACAAAACACTGACAAAGACTAAATATATTTTTGTGATTTAAATTTTGAGCTGCTGTAACTAGGGAATTTCTCCAGTGTGTGCTAAATAAAATCTTTCTTATCTTATAAAGGTGATAAACAAACAGTTGATTTTTGATTTCAAAGACAAATTATGTCATTTTAAGGAATTATTTTCCTATTTCCTGTTTTTTCAAAAGACAAAATAGTCAGTAACAAAGTTTTGAAAAAGGCTTCCAGATATTATTGTAATCTGACATATTTTGGTTAAGACAAATTGAGATTTTAAAGGCGTGATAGAATGCAAAACTGATTTTACCCTGTCATAGTTGAAAAATGACAGTTTGAAGGGTAAATAGGACATACATAGAACCTCTAAATCCCATTGTACCACTTTCCTCTGCAAATCTCACTATTTGAAACTTCCTCTGAAAACAGGCAAATCTGAACAAAGCTGGAAGTTGACGTCAACATCCCAAATCCTCCTCATTTGGCTCTACCTTCTATCTTTGTAACACTCCAAAATTTACATAGGTCACTAACTGATCTGAGGTCAGTTAGTCTTCTAAATCTAGGTCGTGCAGATCTCTGCTATTCCATTATAAAATTCACTTCTGAGACTTTTTTATGTGAGAAATCATCTATGTAAAGCTCAAATATTGGCCGTTTTATGAAAATTGATGGATAAGTCAGACAAGGTCGGACTTTACGAGCTCCACAATCTGCCGGGAGAGGTGGTGGCTGCTGGCCGGGTTTGCTGCATTCCCTGTCGACGTTTCCCCCTTCACAGACTCACTGAGCTGCAGCTCTGTCAGGATCTCAGACACGAGCTGCGCAGTGTACTTTAGAAAATAAGAAAGTTTGGAAGTTTTGCAAGGATATTGAAAATGAACCACGGTGGTAAAGGCAGTGTCCCAGACTGTACAACGGAATAGGCTACTGGCCCAGAGAAAAGGGTTTAGAACGAGTATATCAGCCTACAGGCCCAGAGAAAAGGGTTTAGAACGAGTATATCGGCCTACAGGCCCAGAGAAAAGGGTTTAGAACGAGTATATCGGCCTACAGGCCCAGAGAAAAGGGTTTAGAACGAGTATATCAGTCTACTGGCCCAGAGAAAAGGGTTTAGAACGAGTATATCAGTCTACTGGCCCAGAGAAAAGGGTTTAGAACGAGTATATCAGCCTACTTGCCCAGAGAAAAGGGTTTAGAACGAGTATATCAGCCTACTGGCCCAGAGAAAAGGGTTTAGAACGAGTATATCGGCCTACTGGCCCAGAGAAAAGGGTTTAGAACGAGTATATCAGCCTACTGGCCCAGAGAAAAGGGTTTAGAACGAGTATATCAGTCTACTTGCCCAGAGAAAAGGGTTTAGAACGAGTACATCAGTCTACTGGCCCAGAGAAAAGGGTTTAGAACGAGTATATCAGCCTACTGGCCCAGAGAAAAGGGTTTAGAACGAGTATATCAGTCTACTTGCCCAGAGAAAAGGGTTTAGAACGAGTATATCAGTCTACTGGCCCAGAGAAAAGGGTTTAGAACGAGTATATCAGCCTACTGGCCCAGAGAAAAGGGTTTAGAACGAGTATATCAGTCTACTGGCCCAGAGAAAAGGGTTTAGAACGAGTATATCAGCCTACTGGCCCAGAGAAAAGGGTTTAGAACGAGTATATCGGCCTACTTGCCCAGAGAAAAGGGTTTAGAACGAGTATATCAGCCTACTGGCCCAGAGAAAAGGGTTTAGAACGAGTATATCAGCCTACTGGCCCAGAGAAAAGGGTTTAGAACGAGTATATCAGCCTACAGGCCCAGAGAAAAGGGTTTAGAACGAGTATATCAGCCTACTGGCCCAGAGAAAAGGGTTTAGAACGAGTATATCAGCCTACTGGCCCAGAGAAAAGGGTTTAGAACGAGTATATCAGTCTACTGGCCCAGAGAAAAGGGTTTAGAACGAGTATATCAGCCTACAGGCCCAGAGAAAAGGGTTTAGAACGAGTATATCAGCCTACTGGTCAGAGAAAAGGGTTTAGAACGAGTATATCAGCCTACTGGCCCAGAGAAAAGGGTTTAGAACGAGTATATCGGCCTACTTGCCCAGAGAAAAGGGTTTAGAACGAGTATATCAGTCTACTGGCCCAGAGAAAAGGGTTTAGAACGAGTATATCAGCCTACTGGCCCAGAGAAAAGGGTTTAGAACGAGTATATCAGCCTACTGGTCAGAGAAAAGGGTTTAGAACGAGTATGTCGGACAAGAGGCAGTGCTGCAGAGGCACTGGCAGAGGACAGGCTTGCAGGGGTTCACTCTTCTCTCCCCGCCTTACTAGCTACGAGGTGAGTTAATTCTTTGGTGGAGGTTTTTTTGTGTCACAAGAGTAACGTTAGAACAACACTATAGTTATAATGAAAGTGTCAAAACCTTTTTATTTTGTCTCGGCTGTTTTAGCTGCTCGCGCCTGGGCATGTCTGGGCATGTAACAGACAGTGTGTCTGTGTTTGTATGTGTGCGATGTGCAGCGGAGTGTGTGTGTGTCAGTGTGTGTGTGTGTGAGTGTGTGTGTCTGTGTTTGTGTGTGTGCGCTGTGCGCTGTGCGCAGGGCAGCAGTGTGTGTGTGTGTGTGTGTGTGTCTGAAATATGAGCCCTGCTGTTGCGTCTCTAATGTGTGTGTATTGGGGATTCGCTCAACCAATCAGCACGCAGCTCATCTAAATATTCATGAGCATACCATATTTGGAAGAAAAGTTCTTATTACAAATAGAGCCATTACACAGGGATGCATATGGGCCAATAAAATATCACCTGGGCCATTTCCAGCCCAACCAATGTTACATACCCCATTAGGAGACCTTAAGGAACAGTGTGTGAAATACCCTATTTAATCATTCTATCACCCCTTTCAAACATATGTTTACAAATCCAACTGAAATGATTAGTTGCTTAAATCACTTAGTTGATTGACAGAAAACTGCTTTGATCGTTTCCAGTTTTAAAAAATGTGAGGACTTTTCTATATTGTTGATTTTTAATACCTTAAGTACATATTTTTATGATACTTTTCTTACTTAGGCAATATTTTTAATGGAATATTGCTGGTAACAGAAAATGTTTACAGTTTGGAATCAGTACTTTTACTTACTTTGTCCCATGTAACTATCTGTATGAACCTTATTGAATTGACTAACCCTAATGTAACAACATTTTTGAATAAATGATGACATACAGTAGATCAGACTTAGAAAAGCAGTGTGTTTAAATGCAAAATGGATACTCCTTTCTTACAGAGGATCAGAGAACAGCCAAGAAAGGGACTTCACAGACACACACTTGCCAGAAGAAAGAAACGAGATGGTGGTAAAGACTGTTCTCCTACGGTGTGTCACATTATAGTGGACGAACCAGAAGAACATTGTAGAAAGGCATCCAATGAGACATTTAGGGCGCCCCCTGTCCCCCCTCAGATGTCTTGCATGTTTAACTCTTCTGTTGGTGATTATTATGTTTCTGTAACTATGGTTTCTCGACCAACCCTTCTCTGACAACACCACAGAACAGACCTCTGCTGACTTACTCCGACGTAGATTCCTGACCATATTTCTGACTCTAACTTTGACTCGGATGTCAGCGACACGAGTATTGGCAATCATGCTGACGATGAGGATTATGATTATGATGCTACTGTTGTGTAGTTCATGATGTTTTCTTTTCCGTTTAATATTCCAATAGTCTGCTTGTTGAAAACCAGACTGTATTAGACCCTCGCAAAAACAATTAGCAATATTTTGTTATATTTTACTCCACTGATGAAGATGATTCTTTGTGTAACATATATGTGTTCCTGATAATTTTACAATTCATTATATAGCTTGCTCTTACTCAGAGAGGATGAGTACCGCTCGCAAAAACTGTTTTGCAATACTGTTTCATCCATTTATCAAAATGGATTTCCTAAATGGTTTAAAGTTTTCATTTTTAAGGGGTCCAAGAGAACCCCGCAAGGACCTCAGGCGCAAAACATGACCCATTTCCACCATTAGGTGGCGCTATAGCAGAAAAAACGCGTTTGGCCCCATAACTCCCACACCGTACTTCCGACAGTCACAAACCATACATCTACGCGTTAACTGGATCCAACTGAATCACGTGATATAGGCCACGCCCATTTCTGCATAGACTTTTATGTGTGAAAAATCGTGATTTATCAAAAAACTACTTTTTTGAAATCCTCCAAGACCGTGCGACCGATCTGCACGAAACTTGGACCGTAGCATCTCCAGATTGACCTGACTAGAATTTATGGAAAGAATGTTTATAAGATACAAAGTGCGCATATAACGCACAAACTAATTTGTGTAGCTAACTATGAAAACACCAACTTTGCCATATCTCGGCGAAAATAAATGCTATCAAGGCCAAACTTTAGATTATTCTTTGCCATGAATCTCTGGAGGTCCCCCACGCGTTTTACGAAAATTGGTCACTAGGGGGCACTACAAGTACAAAAAGTTAGTGTGACCGATTTGGGTTAGGGGATTTTTGCACAAAAACCTCGTAGATAGTATCTCCAGACAGACATGACCAAAAGTTATGCAAAGAATTGTGCTAGGTTAAAGTATGCGCATTTGACGACCAACCAAATTTTCCTAGGTAGCTACCACACACATATCATATCTCGGCCAAATTAAATGTTATCAGCAAATAACTTGATAAGCTTGTTCAGCATCCCACTACGATGCTATGTACCAAATTTGGCGAAGATCGGCCTTTAGGTGGCGCTATAAGCAACGTTTATTTTTTTCGGCCAATAACTCAATGCATTTAAATGGGAAATTTGCAATTGCAATATCTCTGCCACAGTAAAAGCAATCAACACAAAACTTGTGATGCCCGTTCGGCATGGCGCTCTGAGGCTCTATACCAAATTTAGTGAAGATCGGCCATTAGGGGGCGCTATAGTCAACATAGTTTGGGCCTTTTAACCCCTTCTGAGGTCGAGCATGTTGTATACAACGCCAAACGACACTTCTGATTCATAACTTTATAACTTAATAATTATAAATAGTCAAAACCTTTGGAGCTAAAAGCTAACAGTTGCCCCTTTCTGCTGATGTTTTTTTGTCTTCCTAGCCCTTACAGAAGGTTTTGCATCCAGCCTTGAAGTCCAGAGTTTTTCGGGTCTTTGTGAAATTAATCCATACTGTTACATCCAAGATTGATACACTGTGTGTAAGAAATGTTAATAGTTTGTCCTTTACGAGTTATAATGTTCAATATCGTCACCTTCCTAAAATAATTGCCTATGTCATTTTTTAACAAAAATGATTTCTTTGCCTAAATCATCTCCTCATGGTGCTGGCCACCTCTGGTAAAATTGCCTACATCCTCAGTTGAACAGGTCATGTGATTCTACACCTATAGTATAATTGCCTATGTCAAGCATGTGACTTAGGCAGTTTTATTTTTTGTGTTTTCTGAAAAACCTGAAAAAATGACTTAGGCAATTATTTTAGGAAGGTGACGATATGTTTATTCTTGCACTGGATGACTCCAGATATATAGAACTGTAGATGTTTTGCTCATTTGGCATGCCGCTCTGAGGATTTGTACCAAATTTGGCAAAGATCGGCCATTAGTGGGCGCTATAATCAACATATAAGTATTTTGCCCATTGCAAATGTTAATGGAATATTTGCAATGGGAATGTATCACAGACCTTGCAGCTCAGTCTTCTCATTATTTACTGATGTTTACCTCCTACCATTACGTTTTGGTTTTCGCTTTTGCGTTCTCCCCTGGTGTTCTACAATAAACAAACTTCTTAACCCACCTGACAAAGTTTCTACAACCTTCACAATGGACAAATGTAACTCTTTTCTCCCACTTTTTCAATCCAAAATCAACACCATTCATAGGTGCTGATACCGTGCAACTTCTCATCTCCAATCCTATCTGTATTTGTGAGAAGTGGCGCTGTCCTGAGTTGAAAGCCTACTTTACGGCTTTATTGTTGACTTAATAAGCGTGTGTGTTCGTGTCGGCCGCTGTCCATTTCCTAAGGTTCTGAAATGCAAACAACTTTTGACTACTTTTCTTTTTAAACATCGTGCGCCTGTGAGCACCCTCGGAGGAAAACATCAATCGGCGCCTACGACACCATTTTCAAAAACCTGACCACCTCCCCTGCTCTTTCAAACACCACACCTGCCTCCCCCCCTCATTTCTCTCTGCTGCCCCCTGTGGTCAGGGGGGTTAAGAAGTTTGTTTATAGTAGAGAATTGTTAAAGGTAGTCTGGGTATGCATGGAGATGAACTGTTAACCACTACATTTGCTACGTCAGAGTACCGCAGACCTCGTGCATCAAACCTCTCGATATTCACCAACATTTGCCCCCCCTACGTAATGCTTCAGGTCCCGCAATGACGCAGCTTCCCGGGTTATCGGGGGCGATTGGCGCAGCTCCCTGGGGCGTCGGGGACGACTGGCATTGGAGGCTTGGGCCCCGTCATAACTGCTTGCAGTTCTAGTTATGTTTTGTGACTTTATTAATCAAAAGGGTGGACGTGTAATGGAAAATGTTATAATTATGAATTATGCTTACTTGAAACAAGAACACATGAACACTGTTGTACTGAAAATGGTTACTACGAGCAAACGGAAACTATTTTTGTGTTATCTTATCGTTCCAGTACCTGCTTAACAGACACTCGCGTACTGTGGTTTGACCTAAGGCCATGAAGACGGGATTTTCAGGCTGTAGGAACAAGATGGCGGCGAGACATTATCACACCTAGACACGCGCGCTTAGGAGTTTCCTGTTCTTAAAGTGCCCATATTATGAAAAAAACACTTTTTCTGGGATTTGGGGTGTTCTTTTGTGTCTCTGGTGCTTCCACACACATACAAACTTTGAAAAAAATCCATCCATGCTGTTTTGAGTGAGATCTGGTTTCTGAATGTGTCCTGCCTTCAGTCTCCTAGTGAGCTGTTCAAAATCGGCTCGGACTGTGACGTCACAGTCCAAAATGAGCTGGCTAACCACAACCGTTAGCTCGTAGCATGCTACGTCGTTCTCAATAGCAAAGCACTGCTACAACACACACAAGTTCACCATAATCTACAAAAGAACTACTTACATGTGCGCCCTCATTTAGAAGTCTCCCAGCTAATCCTGCCTTGTAACTGACCAAAGTTGGAGAAACAGGCTCTTTTACGGTCTCTAGAGTAAGCTAGCTGACATGTTCTACATCTGAGCTACTGAGCATGTGCGAGTGCAATCAAAGATAGTACAGAAGAAGAAGAAGAAAAGAGGTCTCACTCTGTAGCTAAAACAGAAACCAGGTGAAAAGAGGATCTGCAGCAGTGAGAGAGAGCTGTGCAGTACAAAAATATGGTGTTTTTTGAAAATTAAACCATGTAAACCTATTCTGGTACAACATTAAAATACAGTTATGAACCTGAAAATGAGCATAATATGGGCGCTTTAAAGTTTCATCTTATCAGTGACCATTTGGGGTGTTTCCTCTTTGAGTGTTCTTCTTTCTGTCTATAAAGGATGCTAACATTCTGCATGTATTTTGAGAACAGGCTGTCCGCTTGCGAGCAATGATACTTAAGACTCTTCCACATTGAACTCTGAGGTTCTGTGAAAGTTGTATTTCTGTTTGAAAGTAATGAAACAACCAAAGACAGTTTGGTTTTTCTCATCTTTTATTATTAAAGACATCTTTACTCACTCTGCTGCATAGAAACTTCCACCACATATCTGAAGGCAGTTTGCAGATGATCTGTATCTAAGTTTTATTATAAAGTTAATGAAATAAAAGGTGTTCTACTTTGTCTCAGCAGGTCTCTCTCCGGGCCAGTCCCCCTAAATCTAGAGCACTCCTTTAATGAGTCATTTAGGAAACTCTAAAGCTATTATTCCTAACCTAAACAGGCAGAAACAGACCATAATAAGTTCTAGTTCAAGTGTATTGTCATGTGCATTTAAAATTACAAAGTACAGAGAGAATGTAATGAATTGTGCTTTGCCCTGGCCCTCTCTTCTCATAAAAGCTATCAATATAATATTAATAAAATATGATAAAATGACCTGAATATGTAATACAATCTAACATGTGTAGCAATATACACACACACACACACACACACACACACACACACACACGCACACACACACAGACAAACACACACACACTTTCTCAACAATTCCAAACAGTTTATTGTCAGGTAGCTTTGTCTCTGTGATGTTTTGCATAAAAACAAACTGGAGACATAATATAAAATAAAAACTAGAGAAGAAATATGAAAAGATATATATGTTTTTAAAGTGTAGGAGCTGTTTGATGCAGGACTGTTGTTCCACTGAAACATTCAGCATCAAAAACAGCCAATATTTATTCAACCTGAACAGCTGTTCATTTCCTCTGACCCCCCCTGAAGATTTCTGTCACCAAGCAGACTGATCCTATGCTAATTTGGTGTGAAAGTACATAAGTCCATAGGGTGGGTGTCTGGGGTGGTGGATGGGTAAAACACACAACTTTCACCCAGGAGTACTGGGACTGTGTCCCGTGTGTGATGCCATGTTGCACCAAGAGAAAACTTTGGTCCAGAGCCAAAAGTCCTCCAGCCTTAAAAAAAGCCACGCTGCATTCAGCAGAATTAGTTTCTCTTTTGATTATTGTTCTAAAGTAACGATGACATGAGGCTGTACAAAGGTCAAAGAGATTTAAAGGATGTGACCAATGACCAAGCAGGATTTCTTTAAACAACAGCTCAATGTTGACTCAGAAATCTTTCTCAGTTGGTTTTCTGATGTTCTGATTCTGCATCTTGTTTGTCCATCAGTGAAGTTCTGTCTCCATCTAGTGGCTGAAACTAAGAACAGGACTCTGCTCTTTACTGGACTCAATCACTTTCAGAGTCAAAGTCCACTTATTAAAAACAGACTTTAACAGCTTTTCATTTCAAAGAGACAATGTGTACCAGTCAGTTATTGTAGAGATCCATCCCAACTCTCCACAGTTTGGTTCTTCACATTAATCTCAGCTCTCTGGAAAGGACTGGATCCACCTCCCAGAGAGCAGAGATCAGAACTGAGCTGGCCCAACTTCCTTTTCTTCTCACCGTGTCCATCACGTCTCGGGCTTTGTCTGCTCGGCCTGTTCTGACTGACTGCATTTCACCATCAGTTATAACACCACGCTCAAGGAGTTGATCCAGAAGCTGGTTCAGAACTGGATCAGACACTCGCTCTACAAACTGGGTCCGAACTAGCAACAGCCTGTCTTCTGGGGGATACCTGTCCTCTGCTGGGACACTGTCCTCTGCTGGGTCATTCCTCCGTGGATTTGGCCCAGTTGGACCTGGAAGATAACCGGGGTAAATACTGTCAGTTTGTGTTCTCCTTTAAGAAGTAATCAGACATTTATATTTTATACTTCATGTTTTTTTTAAGATGCCCCCCCCCCCCTAGGTTTGTATCAATCTGTTGATATAGAGTTAGTTCAGATTAACTTAGTCTCTCATGTCCAGACCTTCCTCCACAGTTCTGCGGAGGAAGGTCTGGCTAGTCCATACAGCATTCCTGGATGGGAGGACAACGTGCTCTGGTTTATTGGCATTTCTTTAAACCAATCAGAATCATCGTGGGCGGGGCTAAGCTCCAGACGGAGCCACGGTGCCTCTGCTAAATAGTCTCAGGAAGGAACTGGTTCTGGTGGAACATGTGGACCTTCAGAAGTAGTTTTAGTCGTGGAACAGAAAACTCAGATTGGACAGATAGTCTAGCTAGCTGTTAGACAGACAGACAGACAGACAGATAGTCTAGCTAGCTGTCTGGATTTACCCTGCAGAGATCTGAGGAGGTGAAAGTCCTGTCTGTTTGACTTTCTTAAATCCGACCCCTCTTAACTGGGACATCCATCAGGTGGAGGGTTGCTCCAGGAGGGTGAAGTCTTTACCTTTCAAAGACACGTTACGTCTCCAGACTTCTCTCCTGTCTCGGTCCTGGACCATCAAAGTCACCTTCTCTGGGATTGTCTCCAGGAAAACTTCAAATGTTGGATGGTAATTTGGTCCATAGTCTGAGCTAAATGTTTCATGCTGAAACCCAGAAGCAACATGACATTTTTCAACCTGTTGAATTGTGATTGTGAATATGTTTTCAACATGATAAGTCTGTGTATAACCAGTAGAAGTGATTCAACTCACCTCAGGCTGTATTTCAAAGCCATCAGGTTCACAGTGGACACTGTAACTTTGATCAATGCTGAGTTGACATTTGGAAGAGATCCTAATGTTTGTAGCACCTCTTTGTTTCTTTTCAACCTTCAGTAACAGGACATTTTTATTAGTTTAGTTTCAGATAGTCAAGTCAATGTTATTATAGAGCATGTTTAAAAAAAACAATATAGATCATGTCATCTTACATTTCTATTGGCATTGAAGTAGAAATTGAAAGAAGTCTTTCTAATTAAATACGTGAGTTTCAGTTTGCACCCATTTCACATCTTCCAACCAACTGAGTTTATGCAGATGGTGAGCACATGTGACAGATAACTTTGAAGCAAGTATAAACACAATAAAGACACATAAACACATACAAGGTATACACATGGTCATCTACCTCTTTTAGAGGGACGTTGCGGGGCAGCAGTAGAACATCTAGGACTCGAGGCCCTGTGTCAGGAGGTCGGAGGAACAGCAGAACTTGGGCCTCTATTGGCAGTGAGATGTTCAGAAATCTTCTAACGAAATCCCAGATCAGGCCAAAGGCAGAGAGGTGAGGGACCTTCAGGACCACATGAGTGTCTGTAATCTCCAGCGTCTCCAAGATGCTCATCCCATCATCAGTGATGTGGACGACAGACAACAGGCCATCAACAAGCAGTGCTGGGAAAGAAAAGACCTGTTACACTTTGGTTTTATTGATAAAAATACTACCATTTATTTAATTTTACATTAGTTCAGAGACTTAATAAACTTAATAATTAATTAATAGTCATTAACTCTGGAGCACCCTAAGAATGTGCAAGTTCTCCTATATCCTGTACCTTATTAGTTTTTATATTTTCCTGTTCAACATGTGATCTGTCTGGATGAGTTGTGTTAAGTCTTGTGAATTAACTCCACTACTCCTTTATTTAAGTACTATGGATACACATCGTTGCAGTAGTATTACTTCATTCTTTACCACTGAAGACAGTAATGTCTTTACCCTCCTTTGTTTCACAGTGTGGAAGGTGGAGCTGACAGACTGCTCCATCCTCTGAACACTTGATGTCAAACAGCGGCCCTGCAGCCTTCCTGCCAGCTGATTGGAGGAGGAACTCATCCCATTGGACAGTGTTGTACAGAAGCTCCGCCTCCTGAGTCGTAACAAACACCAGTCCAGTCAAAGCACACTGGAACACACCTGGACCAGGACACCTGAACCTGTCGGACACAGAAGGGCCAATCACAAACAAGCTCTCCCTCTGTGGGTCAAATGATGTGTTGAGTTGAACCGTGCAGACTCTCTCCGTTTTTATTCATCTTTTTAATCAAGTTTTACACGTTTCAGTCTTCCTTCCTGCTCGGTCACAACCTGCGATCCATCCGACCATCCGACAGACAGATCATTGATTCTTCAGCTGATTGATCAGGCGTTGTGAACTTCTCACAAAAACCAGTGTGCCAGAATTCACCCAGGCTGTAAAATACGTTGGGAGCAACAGATTTGGGGCTAAAGTCAGGCTTAATCTGCCCGGCAACACAAACAAATAACAAATGTAATCACTGCATTGCTGAAAAAGTTGGAGACCAAACTGACTTTCTGGACAAGAGAGTGAAGCAGCAGCTGCAAGAGTAAGAAGGGTATGAGTTTTAAAAGTGAAGTGTGAGCACTGAAAGCAGTTGAAGTGACAGGTGAAGTGTGTGTGTGTGTGTGTGTGGGGGGGGGTTCTGAAGCTGTTAGAACATCTGAAATCTAGTTCTGATGGAGTATACTGATGCACTAAAAAGAGATAAACTGAACATTAGATTACAGTGTAACTGCTGAGAGGAGTTGACTCAGTTTAAGGTTGAAGTATTCTGCATTGTATGATTGGGTTACCTGTAGGAAGTCTTTCCAGACTCAGTCAGCAGCTCAGGTGTGAAATGTAACATTTCCTGAAATAATAAAAAGAACAAAAAGAGTTGATTAGAAACTGGCCACCCAACTCTCACAGTTCTGTCTAGGTGACCGGATCCTCACTGCTTCACTTTCTACTCTACGTGCACTATTTACTCTGTATCCATCACTTCACTTTCTACTCTACGTGCACTATTTACTCTGTATCCATCACTTCACTTTCTACTCTACGTGCACTATTTACTCTGTATCCATCACTTCACTTTCTACTCTACGTGCACTATTTACTCTGTATCCATCACTTCACTTTCTACTCAATGTGCACTATTTACTCTGTATCCATCACTTCACTTTCTACTCTACGTGCACTATTTACTCTGTATCCATCACTTCACTTTCTAAAATAATTATTAAGTGAAATGATTCTACACAGATGAAGCCTTTGGGACTCTGTTTGACAGCAGCTAGTGGTTTCAGAGATGAGGAAGAAGAAATGAGTTTGAATGAGTTCACGATGAAGAGGAAGAGAAGAGAGAGAGGAGAAGGTAGAAGTAAAGGAATACTAAACCCTGGAGGGGGTAAAACTGAGGACCACCAGTCTGATCACTGACAAATTAATAATAATGTTAAATTGAAACACTGACATTTGTATCGGGAGCCTCTCCACACACAAGCTGCTGCTGCTTCAACCTCTCTGGATCATCAGGAGACAGCTGGTCCTCTCTTCTGTCCTCAGACACATCAAGGTTTGTCTTTGACGTAGACGGATCTGGGGGAGAGAAGAAGACACAGCAGATGTCACACTAACTTTTGGAAATCCTGGTGATCCACATTAATAAACCTCTAACAGGTTCAAGGTGATCCGAGCCCTTTGTAGCATTTCTTTCTCCCCATGTTTCCTGTTAATATCTACTTTACACTTCCAATTAAGTCCAAATGTAGATATTAAATCATGTTTAAGTCGAGACCAAGTCCAAAGTGGGTTGGTATAAAGTGAAGACCGAGGATAAACAATGACATTTACACAGAAATAACAGATTCAAGAAGAACAAATCAATAGATCTGCTGTGATTACTGGGATTAATCAGCACCTTAAAGCCCACAGCAGCTAATCTTCCAGTTATGATCCAGCATTATTATGTTTCTTTGAGATATTTACTCACCTCCTTCATGTCTGTTAGGTTCAGCCCTGTAACCTTTGAAATCCATCCTGAAGGGATGAACATGAATAAAGCAGTTATGTTATGAGGAGAGGAGAGTCATAAAGCGCAAGGTTACCTCCCCTTTCTCTGCTTTGCCCGCCCAGAGAATTTGGCCCAACCATGAGAGAGAGAGAGAGAGACATCATGGCTTTCAACCTCCCCCCCTCCACCTTGCCCCCCCTCCCTCCTCTTCAATAGCTACAGACACAGAAATGGCACATCCTAAGGAAAGCTCATTGTGGGATTCAGCCGTAGTGCAGAATTACAGCCACTTGCGAGCCGCAAGTGGCTGTAATTCTGCACTACGGCTGAATTTCGGGAAAGAGATGTCAGATACAGTATTAGGGACCACTAAGGTCTATATAAAAGAGACGTCAGATACAGTATTAGGGGACCACTAAGGTCTATATAAAAGAGACTTCAGATACAGTATTAGGGGACCACTAAGGTCTATATAAAAGAGACTTCAGATACAGTATTAGAGGACCACTAAGGTCTATATAAAAGAGACTTCAGATACAGTATTAGGGACCACTAAGGTCTATATAAAAGAGACTTCAGATACAGTATTAGGGGACCACTAAGGTCTATATAAAAGAGACTTCAGATACAGTATTAGAGGACCACTAAGGTCTATATAAAAGAGACTTCAGATACAGTATTAGGGGACCACTAAGGTCTATATAAAAGAGACTTCAGATACAGTATTAGGGACCACTAAGGTCTATATAAAAGAGACTTCAGATACAGTATTAGGGACCACTAAGGTATATATAAAAGAGACTTCAGATACAGTATTAGGGGGACCACTAAGGTCTATATAAAAGAGACTTCAGATACAGTATTAGGGGACCACTAAGGCCTATATAAAAGAGACTTCAGATACAGTATTAGGGGACCACTAAGGTCTATATAAAAGATACTTCAGATACAGTATTAGGGGACCACTAAGGTCTATATAAAAGAGACTTCAGATACAGTATTAGGGGACCACTAAGGTCTATATAAAAGAGACTTCAGATACAGTATTAGAGGACCACTAAGGTCTATATAAAAGAGACTTCAGATACAGTATTAGGGGACCACTAAGGTCTATATAAAAGAGACTTCAGATACAGTATTAGGGGACCACTAAGGTCTATATAAAAGCATCCAAAAAGCACCATGTCATGTAAGTTAGGGAGTAATCTAGCTGTCGTTAGCCATGGTATGTGCCTCTGTAGCAGCCTGAAGTATTTCACCATTTTTAGACACCTTTACTCTCATAGCTGGTTGCAACGTTCATTTTACAGACAGCATTATATTACCTTGAATTTGGTCGGGGTATCTGTGCATTTTCAGTACCCAAAAAATTCCCACATAGCCGACTTTGTAATTTTAAACGTTTGGGGATTTCATCTGCACATATACTGACTGACGGCTTGTACCAACAACAGGAGGGGGGGGGGGGGCGTGATAATCTACGCTGCACACTGGGAGGGACAGCGATTCCTGACCCTCACTTTCTTTCCATGACGACTCATAAAAACTGCTCATACCACAGAAACATTTTGACAACATTTTTTAGTGGTTTTTAAACCATGATTTTTTCCTACATTTGTACACCTTAAAACTGGTAACCTGCCCATATCTAGTGCAAAACTGCTTTTAAATGTTAAATGATAAATATGTTAATATGGAGCCTGTTATGAAACATATTCAGACAAGGACAGATATATATATATATATATATATATATATATATATATATATATATATATATATATATGATGTGAAAGACAGTAAAACATCAACTGTGATTAATGGACTTTAGCAGAGCTTCTGCTCTGTATCCAGACCACATGGTTACTAAATTTAACACTAGTTTTATGAAACAAGAGCCAGTGATTTACTTCAGTCAGACTGATCTCACAGCTGTTACAATGATGAACTGATCAGTTCTTCAGCGTTGAAATGAGAGAACAAACAGAGATCATATTTGATGATTGGACAGTTTGATATCTCTGTACACCTGATGCTGTCAGCTGTAATCCAAATTTATTTCCTACAGACATGAAAACAACAAAAACAGTTGTTTTGAAATCATCTAAAACCATGATCACAACAAGCTTCTGGCTCATCTGATTGGCTGACTTTCTTCTCTCTCCTCTCAAAGCTTCACTGAGAAGGATGGAGGTTTACAGGAAATACTGGATCTTTGCTTTGATACAAACTGTGTTTAGTTCAATACTTCTGAGACCAGCATGGACTGACTCCAACCCTCTACTGACCTCAGAGTCTCCAGTCTACAGTCTGAACTGTCCACAAGATCACAGAGCAGCTTCACGTCTGAAACCTGCAGCTTGTTGTTACTGAGGTCCAGCTGTTTCAGATGGGAGGGGTTG
This sequence comes from Perca flavescens, assembly GCF_004354835.1. Lineage (NCBI taxonomy): Eukaryota > Metazoa > Chordata > Actinopteri > Perciformes > Percidae > Perca > Perca flavescens. The sequence goes on along the minus strand of NC_041339.1, from coordinate 38,139,136 downwards.
GACTTCAGAGCTGAGGCCAGAGAAGCACAGCTGATCTCTGACAAACTGCAGTCCTTCAATCTGAATGAAGAATAAATGATGAAGATAAAATCCATTTCTCATCCTATCAATACTATATTGATCCTTTAAATACAACAGTTGCATTTGGAAATATCCTTTGGTTCTTTGTTTTCATCTGTGTGTGTGTGTGTGTCTGTGTGTGTTCTAAAGGATCAATATCTATGATCAGACATTATTTGTGAAAACACTTTGAAATTAAAGCTGCAAGCAGCATTGGACGGGCCCTCGTGGGAACTCCCTGTTGAGTTCAATGATACCTCACAACAGACTTCACGTCATACAGTTCATTAGCTGTGAAAGGGGCCGTGGCCAAAGCATAGGGGTCGGGGCAAACCTTTACCAATAAAAAAGGAAGTCTCTGCTGAGTTCATTGATACCTCACATTAGACTCTACCTTAAACGGGTCAACAGTCATGAAAGGGGCGTGGCTTAAGCATAGGGGGCGGGCCAAACCATCACCAATGAAGAAGGAACTCTCTGCTGAGTTCAATGATACCTCACACAAGACTCTACCTTAAACATTTCAAATGTTATGAGAGGAGATGTGGCCTGAGTACGTGGGTGTGGTTAAAGTATAGGGGACGGGTCAGTATCACATGTAGAACACACATTATAAGTTTCATGTAAATCGGATGTTTGTCATATAAGGCTGATTTCCAGGCCAACGTACTTTCAAGTTACAACAACTTCTTCGTTCATCGATAAATGCTCTGAATGGCAGCCATGCCCACAGTGTTCGATGAAAAGTTTTGCTTTTAATAACTTATCATCTTTGAGGTCTTTAGATGACGGACTAAATTTGAAGTTGATCTGATGAAATCTGTAGTAGTTCGTCAAAATATAGCACCTATAGTTTTGGGCCTACTTCCTGTTACCACTATGGGACGCTATGACTTTGAGTAAATATTGGTCAGTAGATGTCGTCAGGGTTAGATTTTTATGAATCATGAAAGGTTTCGAGCCAATTGGACAATGTACACTCAAGTTACACCCACTTCCTGTTTCGATCAAGAAAATGACCGCGCTGCCACGGCCGTGCCCTATGACAAAAAGTTTTTATTTTAATACGTTTTCCTTTTTAAGGTCTTAAGATGGGACAGATCAAACTTGAAGTCAATGGGATGAAATATGTAGGAAGAGTTTGTTAAAGTACAACATGTGGAAATGTCCAAAATCGCACTAATTTCAAACTTTCACTTCAAAATGGCAGACTTCCTGTTGGGTTTAGGGTATGGCTCCAATGAGCTTTTTTGTACATCTTGAGATGCTACATATGTGTGCCACGTTCCGTTAGTCTACGTCAAATGTAATGCAGGGGCTACATTTTTATTGTATTAATATTGTAGAGGGTGCTAGCTAGTCCTTTTTGTGCGCCTATTCCTGAAACCCTTAAAATAAGTAAATTTTGAGTTTTCGTGCATTCTAACCCCATAAAAAATGCGACAAAGGACTCGGAAATAATCCTTACAAAAACAATACTGTAGGTTCCTCGCAGTTTCGTGCTTGGGCCGTAATAATAATTCTTTCAGTTTCAATAGGGCCTTCAACGCTGTTGGGCCCTAATTAACAGAAACCAAAGAAATATGTCTACTTCAGCAAATAAGCTTTATCCATTTAAAACCAATATTAGTTCAGAGGATCTTCACAAAAAAGTGAACTGAAGGGAATTTAAAACTTCAATAAATTGCTCAAATATACCACTGATGCATGAATGTGCTTTACAGGTAAAATAAATGGTTACGTTGATTGAACTTTGGGTGTTTTATTCAATGTTAAAGCATTAGATTTTTTTTAAATGGTTTCAAAACAATATCCTGACTAAACTTTGACATAAACCAGTCTGTGATTCACTCAACATCCTCTGATCTGGACTATTAGTAAAAATAATTCACAATTTCTGCTTTTTAAACAACAAAATTGTTATGTCATATAAATTAGGTATATAGAACATGATTTTTTTAAAGCGCTAAAAAAGTGAACAATACCTGTAAAAGCAAAGGAAAAAGGGCCAAAATTGTTCTCAAAAATAGCACCAATTAATTTAAATTTTGACCCTGAAGGACAAGTTCATGGCCGATGGGAAGACAACACAAGGGTTAAGAAACAAGTCTTCTGGGACTGAAGACTAAATGTACTACAAGAAATATGAAAATATGAACAAAAGTACATTTACAACTTTATAGATATAAGTTATGTTTGTATATAAATTAGTTTCAGTTGTTAATTAAACATATTACATCTATAATAGTAACAGAGTCAGTGAACTGACCTCAGAGTCTCCAGTCTACAGTGTGGACTCTCCAGAAAACCACAAAGCAGCTTTACTCCTGAATCCTGCAGCTTGTTGTAACTCAGGTCCAGCTCTCTCAGATGGGAGGGGTTGAACTTCAGAGCTGAGACCAGAGAAGCACAGCTGATCTCTGACAACCCGCAGCGCTCCAATCTGAATAAAGAATAAATGACGATGACAAAAATCAATTTCTCATTCAATAAATACTATATTGATCCTTTAAACAGCTGCATTTGGAAATATCCTTTGGTCTCTCTGTGTTCATCTACGGTATATATCTGTGTGTGTGTCTGTGTTTCTCTGTGTGTGTGTTTGTGTGTGTGTGTAGGGCTGATAGGGGTGCTCGTGGAAGAGGGGTAGCCACTTATGTCTCCACAAATTTATTATCTGAGCTTTCAATCCCAAAGGAAAACCCTGTACACTTTGAATGTCTTTTTGCCAAATTTGTCTTCATGTAAATAAACAGCTGACCATAGGGAACATCTACAGACCTCCAAGCTCCCCTACAGTCAATACACTGCATAGGCACTACTAATTTATTAAATCTGTGGGTTGCTCAAACAAGATGATTACCCTTGGTGACTTTAACATTAACTGGTTAGATTGTTCATCTCTAAACGACAGAATTTTCTTTGAAAACTTAAACCTGACTCAACTAGTCAGAGAACCTACTCGGTTGACCACAGATCCAAATCTCTATTAGACAGGATTTTGGTCACCCACTCTGACAGAATCATTGAATCTGGTGTTCTACCCAATTGCTTTAGAGATCGTTCCATGGTTTTCTGTGTATGGAAAATTAGATTACCCTGTCTACCACCCAAGGTAATCAGGGTAAGGCAAAGTAAACATCTTAACACTGAGTTTTTCATCCAAGATTTATTAGATGTGAATTGGAATAGGCTCCATCTCATCCCTTTGTTGATGATGCTTGGAATTTTTTCTACACTGAAGTTCTTAAAGTAATTGACAAACATGCCCCTTGGATATTATTAAGGTTCAAGGGCCAAAATTTACCATGGATTAATGCTGATTAAATACATATTTTTAAACAAATAAGGCATGGGAAAAGTACTGCCAGTCAAAGGACTCAGCAGTATATAAACAATTAAGAAATATGTGTACAACTAAAACAAGAAATGCTAAATTGAATTATTATAAAAATTCTCTGTCTAATAACTTCAATAATCCTAAGATGTTTTGGAAAAGTCTTAATTCTTTCTCATCAATTCTACTAAAAGCATTGCTACCAAAATCAAAGTGAACAATTATATTATCAGTGATCCTTCTGCGGTTGACAATGCTTGTAACCAACATTTTTCCTGTATTTGTAGCTCACAATTATCTAACTTCTCCTATTCTAGTCTGGCACAGGAGCTTAGCATCGCCTTCTCATTTGCTATAATTCGTCCTAATGATATTCAGCAGGCAATCTCTGAATTAAAGTCAGGCAATGGTACTGATCCTGACAGCCTTAAGATAAAGTTTATTAAGTTCGCATCTCATGTACTGGCATTTCCTTTATCGGATTTATTTATTTATCGTTATCCACCTGTGTGGTTCCATCAATGTGGAAGTCTGCCAATACACAAGGGGGGCGCTGCACTTAATCTTAACAACTACATACTTATTTCCATCACCAGTAGTATAGCAAAAGTGTTTGAAAAACTAATATTTAAACAATTATTCAAACATATTAATGAGTAATCTATTCTGTCACCAAATCACTCTGGTTTCAGACCAAATCTTTCTACAACTACTGCTCTTCTAAAATTTACCAATGATGTTTCGTCCTCGATAGACAATAACATGTTGACTGGTGAAATATTTATAGAGCTCACTAAGGTCTACGATATGGTCGATCATTATATGCTTCATGCAACCTGGTCTCACAGAATTCTGTGAAATGAACACTGCCCCTTAACTCAAAATCTGTGGCAGTTTCACCGAATCGCTGACAACTCCGTAGTGGGCCTACGGAAGTAATGCCTATATAAGTCAATGACAGGTATCATCCGTGGTCTACGCACAAATTCCCTGATTCAATTGCATCCAACCCAGTCGCACAGCAGTTCGTGAAATGTTCACATTTAATCACGATTCTTTCTGCCAGTGAGGCTGCAGCAGAGAAGCTGTATACAGCTTTGCTATTATTGTTTATTTATTTTTTTTAAGATAATTTTTTTGGGCATTTTAGGCCTTTAATTACACAGGACAGATGAAGACATGAAAGCGGAGAGAGAGAGGGGAATGACGTGCAGCAAAGGGCTGCAGGTCAGAGTCAAACCCGTGGCCGCCGCCTTCGAGGAGCAAACCTCTATATATGTGTGCCTGCTTTACCAACTGAGCTAACCCGGCCACATTATTGGTATTTTTAGCCCTATGATCACTGTTTTAATCAACATTTATTCACAAGATCTTATCATGGTTTATATGTCCTATTTCTTTTAATGTTAGCCTATTATTTCAGAACACTACGATATGGGCCGAGTTGGGCGCATGCAAAGCCCATATCCCACAATGCAATGCGGACATTCATATCAGAGAATCAGACAGCGATCAGCGAGTCTTTAACGCCAGTATCGCTTCAATGTACATACATATATACATATATATATATATATACATATATATATATATATATATATATATATATATATATATATATATATATATATATATATATATATATATATATATATATATATATATATATATATATATATATATATATATATATATATATATATATATACATACATATATATATATATACAGTGGGGAAATAAGTATTTGACCCCTTGCTGATTTTGCAGGTTTGCCCACTTACAAAGAATGCAAAAATCTACAATTTTAATCATATGTACATTCTAACAGTGAAAGACAGAATCCCAAAGAAAATTCCAGAAAATCACATCATATGAATTTATTAAAATTGATAACCATCTGATGAGGAAAAACAAGTATTTGACCCCCTGGACAAACAGCATGTTAATATTTTGTAGAAAAGCCATTATTGGCCAGCACAGATGTCAAACGGTTTTTATAGTTGGTGACAAGGTTTGTGCACATTTCGGCAGGGATGTTGGCCCCTCCTCCCTGCAGACAGCCTCCAAATCATTCAGGTTCTGAGGTTGTCGCCTGGCAACTCGAATTTTAAGCTCCCTCCAAAGATTTTCAATCGGATTCAGGTCTGGAGACTGGCTAGGCCACTCCAGAACCTTGATGTGCTTCTTCTTCAGCCACTCTTTTGTTGCTTTGGCGGTGTGCTTAGGGTCGTTGTCGTGCTGAAACACCCATCCTCGACCCATCTTCAGCTCTCTCACTGAGGGAAGGAGATGTCGGTCCAGAATTCCACGATACATGGCCCCGTCCATCCTCCCCTCAATACGATGGAGTTGTCCCGTCCCCTTGGCTGAAAAGCACCCCCAAAGCATGATGTTGCCACCACCATGCTTGACGGTGGGGATGGTGTTCTTTGCCCTCCAAACACGACGAGTTGAGTTGAGGCCAAAAAGTTCTATTTTGGTCTCATCTGACCACATCACCTTCTTCCAGGCCTCTTCTGAGTCGTCCAGGTGGTGAATGGCGAACTTCATGCGGGCCTGTACATGTTTCTTCTTGAGCAGGGGGACCTTGCGTGCGCTGCAGGATTTCAATCCATGACGGCGTAGTGTGTTACCAACCGTTTCTTTTGTAACTGTGGTCCCAGCTGCCTTTAGTTGATTCATCAGTTCCCCCCTTGTGGTTTTGGGATGATTCCTCACCGTTCGCATGATCAGGGACACCCCACGAGGCAAGATCTTGTGTGGAGGCCCAGACCGAGGGAGGTTGGCGGTGGTGTGGTGCTTCTTCCATTTCCTGATAACTGCACCGACAGTTGATCTTTTCTCTCCAAGTTGCTTTCCGATTCTCTTGTAGGCCATCCCAGCCTTGTGCAGATCAACAATCTTGTCCCTGATGTCCGTAGAAAGCTCTTTGGTCTTGCCCATGGTGGTGATGTTGGATGCTGGTTGTTTGGGTGTTGACAGGTGTCTTTTATACAGGTAACGAGGTGAGGCAGGTGTATTTCATGTAGACAATTGGTTCGGATTGGGGCTGTGTCTTAAAGAAAGACTAACTGGCTTGTAGGAGCCAGAATACTTGCTGTTTGTCCAGGGGGTCAAATACTTGTTTTTCCTCATCAGATGGTTATCAATTTTAATAAATTCATATGATGTGATTTTCTGGAATTTTCTTTGGGATTCTGTCTTTCACTGTTAAAATGTACATATGATTACAATTGTAGATTTTTGCATTCTTTGTAAGTGGGCAAACCTGCAAAATCAGCAAGGGGTCAAATACTTATTTCCCCCACTGTATATATATATATATATATATATATACACATATATATATATACATATACATATATATATATATATATATATATATATATATATATATATATATATATATATATATATATATATATATATATATATATATATATATATATATATATATATATATATATATATATATATATATATATATATATATATATATATATACACATACATACATACATACATATATATATATACATTACAGTACATGTGTGTAAATATGGGCTAAATGTTGTCATGTCTCTTAGTACTGCAAAATGTTTTATACATTGATTTGTTTCCAATAAGGAGTCGTGGGGCGGGTAGAGTGGGTGAGGAGGGATGAGAGAGAGCTTTAGCGAGTGTGAATGTACATGTGCTGTATTGTCTTTGTCTTATGTCCCGAGGACCCCCTCGAAAATGAGATGTTTCATCTCAAGGGGTTATTCTAACATAACATTCTTTGAACTGACCTCAGAGTTTTCAGTCTACAGTCTGGACTCTCCACAAGATCACACAGCAGCTTCACTCCTGAATCCGGCAGCTTGTTCTTACTCAGGTCCAGCTGTTTCAGATGGGAGGGGTTGGACTTCAGAGCTGAGACCAGAGAAGCCCAACCGATCTTTGACAAATGGCAGCGATACAATCTGAAGAATAAATGATGATGATAAAAATAATTTTCTAATTCAAACAATACTATATTGATCCTATAAACAGCTGCATTTGGAAATATGCTTTGGTCTCTCTGTGTTCATATATATGTCTGTGAGTGTGTGTGTGTCTGTATGTGTTCATGTGTGTGTGGGTGTGGGGGTTTTGTGTGTGTGTGTGTGTGTTTCTCTGTGTATGTTTGTGTGTGTGTTTCAGAGATGTTCACAAGTCATTTTTTGGAAGTCCAAGTCCAAGTCAAGTCTTTGAGCTCGAGTCCAAGTCAAGTCTCAAGTCTTTAAGGGTACAAGTCCAAGTCAAGTCTCAAGTCTTTAAGGGTACAAGTCCAAGTCAAGTCTAAAGTCTTTAAGGGTACAAGTTCAAGTCAAGTCTCAAGTCTCTGGCCATCTGATCTGTCCCTAACATTGTATTGTTAAATCTAATGAATTCAAAGCATGTCCTGTAGCTACCATCCAAACAGTACAGTATCAAAATCAGTTTTAAGAGAACTTTATGGGGTGTACTGCAATGCAATTTGAAGAAACACAAATTAAGAACTCTGTTTCAATTTCATAACTGTATTTTTCAGCATTTTGGTATCTGCACCAAAGAACACATGTTTGTCTGTGTTACTAACTGGCTGTAGAGCCCAACCTCATCATGCATTATATTCTTCAGTGTTCAAAGTTTGAGGGAAACATCAGCATTAAAAGTTATTAAACCAACCATGGTGCAAACATGAGAGAACTGATACTTTTTGCATTGCTATTTAACAACAACCTGGTGAACTATTAACCCAAGTCTGTCAAATCATATGGATACACTTATAAAGATACAATGTGCCTCTTCCCAGCATTAGCACACCACTTTGCGGTGGTTAGCTTGTTACCTGTGATGATATATGCTAAATGTAACGTCTCTTTCATATTTGCAAGTGACTGACCTATCTGAGTGCGTTTGGAGATGCCTGATGAAGTTTGACGTTGTTGATCCGGCATCATTTATCTTGGTCCACACACCTTGCATGTAGCTGTTCTCTTACTGCCACTGTTTACCAAGTTATTGAAAGCAAAACTGATGACAAAAGGCTCAACTCCAGGAGGACTTGGTGTCGCCATCAGCAATGCATTTTGATGTGTGAGTGTGCATTATGGCAAAGGGCAGGGGACATGCAGCTCGTCATATATGAAATAATAAAATAAGCCAATGAAAGAAAATAAAAATACATGAATACACATTTAGATTTAGAAAACAATAATTGCATGAAAACAGGTTGTTGACGACGCTCGAAGCTCGAGTCTGAGTCAAGTCTGAAGTCTTTTGGGTTGAGTCGCTAGTCTGAAGTCACTGTTTTTACAACTTGAGTCCGAATCTCAGACTTGAATCCCCATCTCTGGTGTGTTTCTCTGTGTGTGTGTTTCTGTGTGTGTGTGTGTGTGTGTGTGTGTGTGTGTGTGGTGTGTTTCTCTGTGTGTGTGTATGCTTCTCTGTGTGTGTGTGTGTGTCTGTGTGTGTGTATGCTTCTCTGTGTGTGTGTGTGTGTGTGTGTGTGTCTGTGTGTATGTGTCTGTGTGTGTGTTTCTCTCTGTGTGTTTGTGTGTGTGTGTGTGTGTGTGTGTGTGTGTGTGTGTGTGTGTTTGGTGTGTTTCTCTGTGTGTGTGTGTTTCTCTCTGTGTGTATGCTTCTCTCTGTGTGTGTGTGTCTGTGTGTGTGTTTCTGTGTGTATGTGTCTGTGTGTGTGTGTTTCTCTCTGTGTGTTTGTGTGTGTGTGTGTGTGTGTGTCTTTGTGTGTGTGTGTGTGTGTGTGTGTGTGTGCGTATAGCTCTGTCTGTGTGTTTGTGTGTGTCTGTGTATATGTTTATCTATGTGTGTGTATGTTTCACTGTGTGTGCCTGTGTTGGCGCCTGTCTCTGTGTGTGTTTCTGTTTGTGTGTATGTGTGTTTGTGTGTGTGTGTGTGTGTGTGTGTGTGTGTGTGTGTGTGTGTGTGTCTGTGTATATTTCTCTGTGTTTTTGTCTGTGTGTGTGTCCGCCATCGGACATGTAGTAATCAGGGTAACGGATTTGCACCTGGGAGCAAGAGATTGGACTGAGTAGTTGTTAGATATAAAAAGGAACAGCAACAGAAGACACACGAGGGAGGATGCGGAAAGCACAACAGACGGGACGGAACAGGCAGAGGAGCAGAAAGAGAGGAGTGGACGGAGAGACGCAGAGAGAACCACAGAGGAGGCCTGAGGCTACACCTGAAAAACTCAACCACCGATCGCTAGCGGCAGCAGTGGGAGAAGATAAAACTTCTCCCTCTCTTTTTAAGACCGGTGTTTGTTGTTGTGTATTGAACGAAGCGGTGGCACTTAAAAGAATGTTTGACTGGCCTAGAGTTCTCTTTTACAGGCTACGCCGAGGAGAGGATCGAGCCGAACGACAAAGACGCTGGTTGCCAGCAGAGACCTGTGGACATTTTAAACTCTCACTCCTATTCTGTTGGACCCTTTTTAGCTTGATTTTAGTTGGTTGTGTTTTAGTTTTTAAAACCTTTCAATGACCTTTCATGGTTATGACCATATCACTGATATGGTCATAACCACTACAGTGCTCAATTACCTATTTTGAGGAGGAAATAATCTAAACCTTTCGCTGCGAAGGCATGATCTGTCCTATGCAGGACATCCACCAGCCCACCGGGCGCTCCGTGGATTGTTATTGGGATGATTATCACAGATGCCTGGCTGAATACACTCACCGGACGGCAGCTAGCAGCTAACGGCTAACAGCTCTCTGGCTTTACACACTCACCGGAGGGCAGCTAGCAGCTAACAGCTAATTTTATATTTTACATCCACGCGCTCACACGCGCCCATACGCACCCCCCTTCTTACATTTGTAGATGACACAGTGATCTACACATCTAATATGTCTGTCTCTAAGATTCAATCCTCAATGCAATCTAAATTAAATGCCATTCAACTTTGGTTCCAATCCAACCACCTTCTACTGAATAAGAACAAGTCCTATAGTATACTGTTCCCCACCAGATCAGCTACATTGAGTTGCTCCAGATGTATGTAGAATTTTTTTTCTTCCCTTCATGTCACCCCCGGGGCTCTGTAAAGATGCGCCCACAGAATAGGAAAAGACAACGTAAGTATATGATTAATAATGAAACGGCAAGCTAGTCTGTACTGTTTATTAACTCTTGATTGTACAATGACTGTATTTTGATGTTAAACAGGCTTAGACTTTGGCAGTAATGTTTTAAACCCCACTATGCACGCAAGTTTAAACGCGAGCAGCACAGCTGTGTGTGCCTCGCTGCTTTCAGCGCGATTCATCAGCAGAGCTGAGCGGGTGAGTTTCTTTATAAAAGTATATTTATTTGGTCTTTTAATTTACAGGAAGCAGTACGCCGTCTTAACAACTCGGAGACAAACTGTAGCAGGCGCTACGAACCGGAGCAAGGGTAAGATTTAAAGAATATGCTTTCATTGAATGAATTTCATTAATTCTGCTGTATAAGGACATAGATACGTTAATAGATACCGATCTTAACTGTACATTTTGTTTTTACAGACTAACCTCGCCTCATAATGAGGCCGTGACCTATATTTGCTCGGAGCTACAGTATGTCTGCAAGTCCATATTTACATGATGCTGATAATGATGGCATTGTGTGTAAGTCATTTTTACTGTTTCCTCCTTCGTTTATTTTACTGTGACTTATGTTTTTCTTTTTCTATTCATACCACTCTCATATAATTGTTTTCCAGCTGCCTGTAAGACATATTATGAGACAGCACTCAGGAACTTCAGGTAGAAACAACCTGGGGTCTCATTTATAAACGTGGCGTATGTACCAAACAGTGCTGAAAATGTGTGGACGCCACTTCCCACGCAAAGGTTGTGATTTATAAAAACAAACTTGACGGGAGAATGTGTGGTCCTCCACGCAAACTCTGACCCATGCGTACGCACATTTTGGAGACAAAATAGGAATTGGTGACACAGATGGTGAGGCGGTGAACTGAAGTCAGACTGCAGCAAGTACATGTGGGAATAACATAATAATAATAATAATAATAATAATAATATGTTTAACTATTGATGCCTCACACACATTTCTTCACACCATATCAGGAAGATTAAATCCAGCAGTGTTATTTGTGCTTGTACTGATACTGATAATTGTTCCATAAACACCTCCAACTCATCTTAAATCAAAAGTCGTTAATATTTAATCAGCACTGTCTCACCGTCACAGATAGTCTGCTACGGAGCTACTACTAATACAGGATGGTATCACATCCCTCCCATTAGATAACAGAAGAACACAGTGTAAATGGGGCGACCTCGAGCTCAACCCGTGAGAGCGTTTGCCCCATGTTGGCTGGGTCCTGCAGCGGCGCGGGTTCGAATCCGACCTGCTTAATGCTGCATGATGGCCCTGCTGGCCCTGCAGGAGGACTACGCTAATGGAAGAATCAGGAGAGAAAGAGACTTCGCTCTTGGATCTATGTACTGAATTGGGTCCAGTAGAGAGGGCAACGTGCCATCCCGGTCCTAATACAGGTCCTAACCACTCTGGGGGAAACCGGCTGTTTCCAGAGGGAAATGTGGGAAGAGTTTTTTTATATTTAAATGTTATTATAATCTTCACCTTTATCACTAAGTCTTGTTTGGATATAATATATAGTTCTGTTAAATCTTATTATATCCATCCATCCATCCATCCATCTTCGTCCGCTTATCCGGTGTCGGGTCGCGGGGGGAGCAGCTCCAGCAGGGGACCCCAAACTTCCCTTTCCCGAGCAACATTAACCAGCTCCGACTGGGGATCCGGCGTTCCCAGGCCAGGTTGGAGATATAATCCCTCCACCTAGTCCTGGGTCTTCCCGAGGCCTCCTCCCAGCTGGGCGTGCCTGGAACACCTCCCTAGGGGGCGCCCAGGGGCATCCTTACCAGATGCCCGAACCACCTCAACTGGCTCCTTTCGACGCAAAGGAGCAGCGGCTCTCCGAGCTCCTCACGGATGACTGAGCTTCTCACCCTATCTCTAAGGGAGACGCCAGCCACCCTCCTGAGGAAACCCATTTCGGCCGCTTGCACCCTGGATCTCGTTCTTTCGGTCATGACCCAGCCTTCATGACCATAGGTGAGGGTAGGAACGAAAACTGACCGGTAGATCGAGAGCTTTGCTTTCTGGCGCAGCTCTCTTTTCGTCACAACGGTGCGATAGATTGAATGTAATACCGCACCCGCTGCGCCGATTCTCCGACCAATCTCCCGCTCCATTGTCCCCTCACTCACGAACAAAACCCCAAGGTACTTGAACTCCTTCACTTGGGGTAAGGACTCATTCCCTACCTGGAGAAGGCACTCCATCGGTTTCCTGCTGAGAACCATGGCCTCCGATTTGGAGGTGCTGATCCTCATCCCAACCGCTTCACACTCGGTTGCGAACCGATCCAGTGAGTGCTGAAGGTCGCAGGCCGATGATGCCATCAGGACCACATCATCTGCAAAGAGCAGCGATGAGATCCCCAGCCCACCAAACTGCAACCCCTCCCCACCCCGACTACGCCTCGATATCCTGTCCATAAATATTACAAACAGGATTGGTGACAAAGCGCAGCAGTGGCGGAGGCCAACCCTCACCTGAAACAAGTCCGACTTACTGCAGAGAACCCGGACACAGCTCTCACTTTGGTCGTACAGGGATTGGACGGCCCTGAGTAGAGACCCCCTCACCCCATACTCCCGCAGCACCTCCCACAGTATCTCCCGGGGGACCCGGTCATACGCCTTCTCCAAATCCACAAAACACATGTAGACCGGCTGGGCATACTCCCAGGCTCCCTCCAGGATCCTTGCGAGTGAAGAGCTGGTCCGTTGTTCCACGACCAGGACGGAATCCGCATTGTTCCTCCTCAACCCGAGGTTCAACTATCGGCCGAACCCTCCTTTCCAGCACCTTGGAGTAGACTTTACCAGGGAGGCTGAGAAGTGTGATACCCCTGTAATTGGCACACACCCTCTGGTCCCCCTTTTTAAAAACGGGAACCACCACCCCAGTCTGCCACTCCTTTGGCACCGTCCCAGACTTCCACGCAATGTTGAAGAGGCGTGTCAACCAGGACAGCCCCTCCACACCCAGAGCCTTGAGCATTTCTGGACGGATCTCATCAATCCCCGGGGCTTTGCCATTGTGGAGTTGTTTGACTACATCAGTGACTTCCACCTGGGAAATCGACGACAATCCCCCGTTATTATTAGTATTAGTCGGATTCAGGAGTTCCTCAAAGTGCTCCTTCCACCGCCCTATTACCTCCTCAGTTGAGGTCAACAGTGTCCCATCCTTACTGTACACAGCTTGGATGGTTCCCCGCTTCCCCCTCCTGAGGTGGCGAACAGTTTTCCAGAAGCACTTTGGTGCCGACCGAAAGTCCTTCTCCATGTCTTCTCCAAACTTCTCCCACACCCGCTGCTTTGCCTCTTTCACGGCAGAGGCTGCAGCCCTTCGGGCCCCTCGGTACCCTGCAACTGCCTCCGGAGTCCTCTGGGATAACATATCCCGGAAAGACTCCTTCTTCAGTCGGACGGCTTCCCTGACCACCGGTGTCCACCACGGTGTTCGTGGGTTACCGCCCCTTGAGGCACCTAAGACCCTAAGACCACAGCTCCTCGCCGCAGCTTCAGCAATGGAAACTTTGAACATTGTCCACTCGGGTTCAATGCCCCCAGCCTCCACAGGGATGCACGAAAAGCTCCGCCGGAGGTGTGAGTTGAAAGTCTGTCGGACAGGGGCCTCCTCCAGACGTTCCCAATTTACCCGCACTACACGTTTGGGCTTACCAGGTCTGTCCAGAGTCTTCCCCCACCCCCTGACCCAACTCACCACCAGATGGTGACCGGTTGACAGCTCTGCCCCTCTCTTCTCCCGAGTGTCCAAAACATGCGGCCTCAGATCAGATAAAACGATTATGAAATCGATCATTGACCTTCGGCCTAGGGTGCTCTGGTACCAGGTACACTTATGAGCATCCCTATGTTCGAACATGGTGTTCGTTATAGACAATCCATGACTAGCACAGAAGTCCAACAACAAACAACCACTCTGGTTTAGATCAGGGAGGCCGTTCCTCCCAATCACGCCTCTCCAGGTGTCTCCATCATTGCTCACGTGTGCGTTGAAGTCCCCCAGCAGAACAATGGAGTCCCCCACTGGCGCCCCATGCAGGACTCCACTCAAGGTCTCCAAGAAGGCCGAATACTCCGAACTCCTGTTTGGTGCATATGCACAAACAACAGTCAGAGTTTTCCCCACAACCCGCAGGCGTGGGGAGGCGACCCTCTCGTCCACGGGGTGAACTCCAACGAAGCGGGCGCTCAGCCGGGGCTTGTGAGTATCCCCACACCCGCCCGGGCGCCTCACACCCTGGGCAACTCCGGAGAAGAAAAGAGTCCAACCCCTATCCAGGAGTATGGTTCCAGAACCAAGACTGTGCGTGAGGTAAGCCCCACCAGATCTAACCGGTAGCGCTCCACCTCCCGCACCAGTTCCGCTCCTTCCCCACAGAGAGGTGACGTTCCACGTCCCCAGAGCCAGCGTCTGCTGCCCGGGTCTGGTCCGTCGAGGCCCCTGACCTTCACTGCCACCCATGTGGCAGCGCACCCGACCCCAGCGGTTCCTCCCACAGGTGGTGGGCCCATGGGCCCATTATTATACAAGTCTGGTATATCGAAGCTGTCCCCGAGTGCCGTAATGCCTGCCGTTGTGGAAGATATTATTAATAAAGGTAGTTTATAGATCAGGTGTCCCTACACTGTGTGACAACTGGCCGGAATTATAATTCAATTTGCAGCAATCCCCGAGCGTCTCAGAGGTTTTTTGCTTTTTCTCCGCCAATCGTCATGATTTGGCATGATTCGGTGTAACGAAAGAACAACTGCCAGGGTCATTAACATACTGATCAGCATTCACCAGGTGCTTTACATTGACTATATATGGTTAAAAATGGATGTGTACAGGGCGGGATTATAAAAGGAGCATTGCTTAAAGGTGTGCATACACACTATGTTATAAATCTGACTTTTTTTTGGCTTACGCCATTTTGGGCTCTTGGGCGTAAGTACACTTATAGTAAGGATCCTATGCACACTTCTATGAATGAGACCCCAGGACTTTCATCGCAGGCGGAAGATGTGAAGAGTTCAGCTTGGAGTCGAGCGAGAAGAAAGAGGGTAAGATTAGATCCGTTTTTGGTCAATGTGAATATTTTTCAGGTGCATTAATAGATGCGTTGTGTCGATATGCAGGATGGATTTTTGTGCGTCCTTTTAGAAGCCAGGAGAGCTCAACGCTGAGCTCTGTGCTCATTTGCACAAAGCAAGCCGATCCACTTTTCCATGTTGATAAGAGCATTAAAATGAAAAAATATAATTGGACAAAAAGAAATCAAGGGACATGTGTGTAAAAATGTGTGATTAATTGCGATTAATCGTG
The DNA here is from genome assembly GCF_004354835.1 of Perca flavescens. Classification (NCBI taxonomy): domain Eukaryota; kingdom Metazoa; phylum Chordata; class Actinopteri; order Perciformes; family Percidae; genus Perca; species Perca flavescens. The sequence goes on along the minus strand of NC_041339.1, from coordinate 38,123,269 downwards.
AGTTAACGATGACATTAATGCGATTAATTGCGATTAAAAATATTTTAATCGTTTGACAGCACTAAAAACCGTCTTAAAATATATCCATGAATAAAACCAACCGCATTCCGATTCTCTCTGTTAATTATGTAGTTTTAGACTGCCGGGGGACTTCCTTTGACACGCTCAGCTTCTCTCTCCTCTCTCTTTCCATATGTGTACTTCCATGTCCCAGAAATGCTTGTTACTAACCTAGCTCTGGGGAGCTTATTCCCCGGAGTCCTTCTGTTTCTTTCTTTCGCCCAGCATGTTTCCTTGGATTAGCGTGGTGCCAAAATCATGGCTGTAGCTTTCGCCGTGGTCCTGCTGCCCGCCCTGCTTTTCCCTGTTAGACCCTGCTACGCTCTGCAGTGCCTTCCAGTGTCCTGCTACATCCTACTACGCCCTGCTGTGCCCTACTATAACTACTATTTCTAGTCACTATTCCATTATCTTTTATTGTGATGGTTATTGCCGCTATTCATCACAACCCCAACCGGGAATTTCAGACACCGCCTACCAAGAGCCTGGGTCTGTCTGAGGTTTCTTCCTAAAAAAGAAACGGCAGACTGACCGACTGAGTTTTTACACAGTGTTGCCAAATATCTATTCTGAAGCTGTACGGGGAGCTTTATAAAGAAACCTGCGAGCAAAAAGCCAAAACTGCATAGCACCCCTTTAAAGCGTTGTCGGTCATAGATGACTAAACACTTTAAAGACCTGCCTTTGGAAATATGCTTCAGTGTCTCTCTCTCTGCGGTCCTGTAAAGTTCTGTAATATACGGTGTTTGTAGGGTTTTATTAAAAAAGACCTTCTTGAAAAGGCCTTGGACTTCTTGAAGATTTAATTATTTATATATACATATGTAGTTGTGTCTCTTTCATGTGTCTCAGTTTGAGTTCAGACTAAATTTGTTCAAACTGTTCAGACTGAAACACAAACCCAGAAAACAAGTGAACTGAAGGGAATTTAAATGTTCTGTTGTTGTCAATCTTCCTCTAGAATACCATTCAAATTTCATTTATTTTTATTAGTGATGCACCGATGTGAAAATTGTGACCGATAACCGATATTAATATTGCTGTTTTGGCCGATACCGATATTTACCGATGTCGATATCTCTGTTTAGACAACACATTTTTATGATTAATCAAATAAATAACTTTTCCAAAACACATTTTCTTTTTTACTTTTGTGATTTATTTTCAGAAATCACTGATATTGGGGACCTTTACCTGTGTGCAAAATATGACTGTCATCAGATTTTCAGAAGAAAAAATTTATATTTGTATTATTTATATAAGGATACAATTGTGTCCTGAATTCACACTATATATAAGCCAACCCTGAGTATTCACAATAAACATCTAACTCACTTGAGACCAAGTCACTGTATTCTGTGAACATTGTACAACAGTTCAAAACTTTAAAGTACAGTAGTAGGCCTTAAATGGCCAAAGCCAAAAGTATTGAAAGAGGTAAAATGTGAAAATGGAGCCAGAAAAAACTGGACTGAACAGACACTGGCTTTTGCAGTCTGAACTGGAAGTACAGTAACTGCCAAGTAGTTTAAGGTTAGGCCTAACCCTTGAAATTATAGAAATTAGTGCCTTCTAGGCAGAGATAAGCCAGAAAATGTGTTTTTGGCTCATATGGATGAAAGACACCAAATTCCAGAATGCACTTGCTTCGCTGTTTAGACTCCTCTCCCAAGCCACGCCTACCGTTTATAGACCGACAGTGAGGCAGCATTCAGCTCAACCCAAATGTGTTTTATTGTCATACACGAAACAACTAGTGGTTACACATTTAAAATATATAAAAATGACATCCAAAACAGGTGTTTACAGTCAACCAAGCGCTAATGCTAGTATGCGTTATCTGAACTTTACGTGTGTGTGCAATAGCTAAATGTAGCCGATTATAAACACAGTTGTAAATTTGCGTGGAATGTAAAATGGTCGGCATTTACTAGTCACAAACTCCACCAGCAGTTAGCATTTAGTTGGATACAAGCAGCTAATTTCACACAGTGTTCACACAGCCTATGTCCACTCTTACCCGGCAACAGAGAAGCAGGCTGGATAGTCCATGGATGTATTAAGAGAACAGGATAGTTCGGCCCACTGGTCAAACTAACCTGTACGGTGGGTCGCAGCAACCTCTTATTTCCGAACATTCATCTCTCCCCTGCTCCCCGAGGGCCGGTGGTCTATGAAATTACCCAGTAAATTGTTTTGTCCCACTTTGCCGCAGATTCCGTCTGCAAAAACAAACATCCCCGCCCCCACACTCTCTTCTTCTTCTTCTTCTTCTTCTTCTTCTTCTTCTTCTTCTTCTAGGATTTCGGCAATATAGACACTGTTAAGTGTATTGCTGCCCTCCACAGGACAGATTTAGATCTAAATTCTCACACACACTCACATCTAAGCCTACACACACGTCAAATACACAGGAATGATTCACATTGGCCCTATTTTGACATCGGAATGAAACCGATGTGTAAAAAAATGACCATATCGGCCGATATTATATCGGCAGCCGATATATCGTACACCACTAATTTTTATATCCAAATAATATTAAAATATTTACTGCTCAAATGCAGCCTGTTATTAATACTTACTTCACTACTCAGGCTTAGGCATCGTCAATATCACTATAAGCATGTGGTTGTTACACTTTCTGTCCAGTAGAGGGACTTCCAACATCAGCCTGACCTTGAAGGAGACCTACATCTGGCATGCTGCTTTGTTTATTTTCATTTTCCACCATGTGTACACAACAACAAACATAAATCAACAGAGAACGCTATAATGAAACATTATCTAACAACTGTTTTGAAGCGGATCTGTTGTAAAGGTTGACATCATGTTAGAAAGCACAGCCAAAACAATTTGTCATAAACTAAGTAACAATAGTGTTAGCCACGACGCTAATGGCATTGATAACGGTCAACGGTGCTGTCACTAACATTACTACAACCTAACTAACGCTGACAGCTATTATAAATTTAGCTGTCTCCCTGAAATAAAAAAGAATGAGCAAACTAATGATAACATAAGCATTTGGCTCAGTGGATGGGGATTTTAAATTCATGTTAAATCTATTTCCAATCCTTCCGATTTCCAGCCACAGTCTGTCACTCCTCCCTGTACTAACATAACTCGGTACGTAGCGTTAGCTCCTTATCTTAAGACCTCACAATGCCTTGTGTTTCTCCCCCCCGCTAACTTATTGTTCATCAGACATGACAAAAAAAGCATGCAGGTAGGCCAAGGTGAAAATCGGAGATTAGCTAACATTAGCCAACATATTCATAAAGAATCATATTTGAATAGTAATTTCAGCATTCAAATAGAATAGATTATTTTTAATATTCTAATTATATGTGACTTTTGGAATTTGTTCCAACAGCCCTAGTGAGTTATACACTGAATGTGAACACAATCCATGAACTGACCTCAAAGTCTCCAGTCTACAGTTTGGACTCTGCAGTCCAGCACACAGACGCTCCACTTCTGAATCCTCCAGGCGGTTGTCACTCAGGTCCAGCTCTCTCAGATGGGAGGGGTTGGACTTCAGAGCTGAGGCCACGACTTCACAGTCAGTCTCAGAGAGGCAACAGTTATTAATCCTGTGATGACAGATAAAAAAACATTGAAAATATATTAAAATCTGAAACTTTTATCCTTAGAAAACAATGTGAATATCACATTTGATCCTAAAGCACATTCACAGCAGTCTGATCTTTGATTCAGATATGTTGAAGGTGAGAGGTCACGGAACCTCTTTCAAAATGGCCGTGCCATACAGACAGGATTTTTTTTGTATTAAAAAATTTTGACTGCAGACTTGCATATAGTATAACTATGATATCACTTCTTTGAGCTTGAGGTAGATAAAATCCAGCCACTGAAGTGAACCTGCTGAGCTCTCCTTCACTGGCAGAATGAACCTGGAGGTCGTCCCAGCAGCTGACTGTGTGATCAGCTGATCAGGACTAATTAAATAAAAACCACAGCGCTAATGTATGTTGCTATTTTAGTGTTACTGAAATGTAAAGAAACGCATTGTCTGACAGTTTGAATTTTAGGGTGACCAGATGGAAAAGCAGAAGAAAAGAAATTTCAAAAGATGCTCGTTGTTGGAAACTAAACAATGTAAAGTTGCAGCTTTTATTTAAAGGGGTGATAGAATGATTATATACAGTATTTCACGCTGTTCCTTATGGTCTCCTAATGGGGTATGTAACATTGGTTGGGCTGAAAATGGCCTGGTTGATATTTTATTGGCCCTTATGCATCCCTGTGTAATGGCCCTATTTGTAACAAGACATTTTCTTCCAAATGTGGTATGCTCGTGAATATTTAGATGAGCTGCGCGTTGATTGGTTGAGCAAATTGCCATACGCAAACATTAGAGATGCGCGCTGATTGGTTGAGCGAATCCCCAATACACACACATTAGAGACGCGTGCTGATTGGTTGAGTGAATCCCCATACACACACATTAGAGAAGCGACAGAATCTCATATTCCAGACACTGCAATGTTTCATTACCAAATTCACTTCTGAGACTTTTTTATATGAGAAATCAACTATATAAAGCTCAAATATGGGCCGTTTTACAAAAATTGATGGATAATTGCAAATATGGTAAGACTTTGTGTCGGTCTTCAGCGGCGGTGCTGCTGCCTCCCCGCCGACCTGCCTTCCTCGACAGACCCCGGCCTGCTTTTTTTATTTTTTTTTATTACATGTCATTTATATGACGCTTTTATCCAAAGCGACTTACAATTAAGTGCATTCAACTGAGAAGGTCCAAACTCTAGACAACAAGTAGTAAGTGCAAGTACATTAGCTTTAAATAAGCTAAGCTACAAAGAAATGTATAAAAGTGCAGGTTCAAGGTTTTTTTTTTATATTTATATTTTATATTTTATCCGAGGTGTAGTCGGAAGAGATGTGTTGTTAGCCTTCGGCGGAAGATGGGTAGGCTTTCAGCCATCCTGATGTCGATGGGGAGCTCGTTCCACCATTTGGGAGCAAGGACAGTGAACAGTCTGGATCGGGTTGAGTGATTAGTTCTCCCTCGCTGTGAGGGGGCAGCAAGCAGTTTGACTGATGCAGAGCGAAGTGAGCGGGTTGAGGTATATGGTTTGACCATGTCCTGGATGTAAGCTGGGGCTGATCCGTTTGTGGCCCTGTATTTAAGTACTAGTGTACTGTATGAGAGTATTAGTGTACTGTATGTAAGTACAAGTGTCTTGAAGCGGATGCGGGCAGCCACTGGTAACCAGTGAAGAGAGCTGAGGAGAGGTGTAGTGTGAGAGAACTTGGGGAGGTTAAAGACAAGTCGAGCTGCTGCGTTCTGAATGAGCTGCAGGGGTCGGATGGCACATGCAGGCAGGCCAATCAGCAGGGAGTTGCAGTAGTCTAGACGTGACATGACTAGAGCCTGAACCAGAACCTGAGCCGCCTTCTGTGTTAGAAGGGGACGTATCCTTCTGATGTTATGCAGCATCAGTGCACAAGGCGACGCACTGCGACGCACTGTTTGAACCACACCCTTGACCTTGTGCTGGCATATGGTATTGAAATTGAGGATTTAATAATATTTCCGCAGAATCTGGTATTATCAGATAATTTTTTAATTACTTTTGAATTCTTAACACTAGATGCCTATCTGACAGTGCTATAGCTAAATTTAAGGAAAAAATGTCGTGCCTTAACATAACAGAGGACCTCTATGTTAACCTCAGTCCCTCTCAAATTGATACATTTGTAGACGGTGCTACAACTTGCCTACGGACGACCTTAGACTCTGTCGCTCCTCTCAAAAAGAAGACGATAAAGCAAAGGAAAATAGCTCCTTGGTATAACTCCCAAACTCGCAAACTAAAACAAATCTCATGAAACCTCGAAAGTAAGTGGAGCTCCACCAAAGTGGAAGAATCCCGTTTGGATTGGCAAGAAAGTCTGAAAACCTATAGGAAGGCCACAGCTCTACTGAGCCATCTATTCCTCTAGCACTGAGTAGTGATGACTTCATGAGCTTCTTTAATGATAAAATTATAACAATTAGAGATAAAATTCATCATCTTTTGCCCTTAACTTCTAACAGTTCATCTTTAAATGCAGGACCGCTAGAAAGAACGACTAGTCTCGACATATACTTGGACTGCTTTTATCCTATAGACCTTCAACAATTAATGTTAAAGATATCCTCAGCTAAGCCGTCTACCTGTCTCTTAGACCCCATCCCAACGAGGCTACTCAAAGAAGCGTTACCCGTGGTAAACACTTCATTACTAGATATGATCAATATGTCTTTATTAACAGGTTATGTATCGCTGTCATTTAAAATTGCTGTGATAAAACCTCTTCTGAAAAAAACCACCCTAGATCCTGAGGTCTTAGCAAACTATAGACCTATATCTAACCTTCCCTTTCTATCCAAGATCCTTGAGAAGGTGGTTGCTAATCAGTTATGTGATTTTCTACATAGCAACAGTCTATTTGATGATTTTCAATCAGGATTTAGAAAGAATCATAGCACAGAGACGGCACTGGTGAAAATTACTAACTACCTTCTAACTGCTGCAGACAAAGGACTTGTCTCCATACTTGTTCTACTAGATCTTAGTGCTGCATTTGACACTATTGACCATTACATCCTTTTAGAGAGACTGGAACACTTAGTTGGCATTAAAGGAATTGCTCTAAGCTGGTTTAAGTCCTATTTCTCTGAACGATCCCAATTTGTTAATGTTAATGATAAACCCTCCAAGCACGCTAAAGTTAGCCATGGCGTTCCTCAAGGCTCAGTGCTTGGACCAATTCTATTCTCCTTATATATGCTTCCTCTAGGTAATATTATTAGGAAACACTCAATTAACTATCACTGTTACGCAGACGATACCCAATTATATCTGTCAATTAAGCCAGGTGAAAGTGGTCAGTTAGCAAGACTTCAAACGTGTATTGAGGATATAAAATCCTGGATGACCCACAATTTCCTGATGTTAAAGTTATTGTGATAGGACCAACGCACCGCCGAACTTCGTTTTCGAAAGATATAGTTACTCTGGATGGTATTACCCTGGCCTCCAGCACTGCTGTCAGAAATCTAGGAGTTATTTTTGATCAGGATACATCCTTCAACGCCCACTTAAAACAAACCTCAAGAATAGCCTTTTTCCATCTTCGTAACATTGCCAAAATTAGGAATATCCTGTCTCAAAACGATGCTGAAAAACTAGTCCATGCATTCGTTACTTCTAGACTAGATTACTGCAATTCCTTATTATCAGGTTGCCCAAATAAGTCCATTAAGACTCTCCAACTGATCCAGAATGCTGCAGCACGTGTTCTGACGAGAACTAAGAGAAGAGATCATATTTCTCCTGTATTAGCTTCTCTGCATTGGCTTCCAGTGAAATCTAGGATCGAATTTAAAATCCTCCTCCTGACTTACAAAGCTCTAAATGGTCAAGCACCATCATACTTAGAAGAGCTCATAGTACCTTATTGTCCCACTAGAGCACTGCGCTCCCGGAATGCGGGGCTACTTGTGGTTCCCAGAGTCTCTGGAAGTAGACTGGGGACCAGGGCCTTCAGCTATCAGGTTCCAGTATTGTGGAACCAGCTCCCAGTCTGGGTTCAGGAGGCAGACACCGTCACCACATTTAAGAGTAAACTGAAAACCCTCCTCTTTGATAAAGCTTATAGTTAAGGAGTGAGGAGTTGCAGCGTCCGCCTAACCCGGCCCACTGCTTCTCCTCGTAGTCATCAGTTTATATACTGTATAATTAATAATCTAGCGAGAGTAGAGGGAGGCAGGCCAGTACAGCCCGATCCGGTTGGGGATAGTTCTAGCCCGACCAGGCACATCTCTTTAACCAGTCATGCTGTTATAATTCTAGACTGCCGGGGAGGCTGTTCCTCCCTAAGACACACTGAGCTGCTCTCTCATCTCTACTTGTTACTTTTGTATGCATCCTGTCCCAGAAATGCTTGTTACTAATCTAGCTCTGGGGAGTTTACTCCCCGGAGTCCTTATGTTTCTTCTTCGCAGAGCTATGCTCTGCGATTCTCTGCATTTCCCGGCCGCATCCTGCTGCGTCCTGCTGCATCCGCAGCCTCCACCCGTGCTCTGCAGCGCCACGTTACATCCCGCAACGCCCTGCTGTGATGTTCCTATGCATTCCTATGAGTAGTCAGGATCCGTTATAGGAGACTGCACTACTCAGTATGACACGATGTGCCCTGCTATGACATGAACTTCCATGATAACCTTCAAAGTCAATGTGACTTCTAATGTGACTGTTATCACCACTGTTCATCACGCCCCCAACCGGCCCGTCAGACACCGCCTACCAAGAGTCTGGGTCTGCCGAGGTTTCTTCCTAAAAGGGAGTTTTTTCTTGCCACTGTTGCAATAGCCACTACTAATGCTCGCTCTTGAGGGAATTACTGTAATTGTTGGGGTTTTGGAATTTATAGAGTGGGGTCTAGACCTACTCTATCTGTAAAGTGTCTCGAGATAACTTTTGTTATGATTTGATACTATAAATAAAATTGAATTGAATTGAAAATTGTATCTGCACGATCGGGTGGTTGCAGCGATGTTGGCAGTGAAGGAGAGTTGGTCGTCAAGTGTCACACCCAGGTTTATAGCAGTCTGGGTGGGGACTACCATAGAGTTGTTGATTGTTATAGTCAGGTCCTGGGTAGGAGAGCCCTTCCCTGGAAGGAAAAGGAGCTCAGTCTTGTCAAGGTTGAGTTTCAGATGGTTAGTGGACATCCAAGAAGAGATGTCAGTCAGACAGGCCGAGATACGTGCTGATACTTGAGTGTCAGACTCAGGAAAGGAAATAATTAGTTGGGTGTCATCTGCGTAGCTGTGATAAGAAAAGCCGTGCAACTGAATGACAGACCTGAGGGAGTTGGTATACAGAGAGAAGAGGAGGGGACCCAGGACTGATCCTTGGGGAACCCCAGTTTTGAGTGGGCAAGGCTCGGAGCTAGATCCTCTCCAAGTTACCCGGTAGGTTCGGTCTGACAGGTAAGATGTGAGCAATGAGAGCGCAGAGCCTGAGACACCCAGATTCTGGAGTGTCGAAATGAGGATCTGGTGGTTCACTGTGTCAAAGGCAGCAGAAAGGTCCAGAAGGATGATGATGGAAGAGAGAGAGGTTGTTTTAGCGATGTGAAGCTGCTCAGTGACAACAAGGAGGGCGGTTTCTGTTGAGTGACCAGCCAGACTGGTGGGGATCAAGAAGGTTTTTATGGTGGAGATAGGTAGAGAGTTATCTATTTACACATTCAAAAAGGAGTAGGAAGAAGTAAAACTTATGTACTCCTACCCCTTGATACCCTTTCTTTCCTATTAAATGTGTTATACTACTAATATAATATAATAATAATGTTATAATAATAAGTCAACAGAGATAAAAAAAAATTTAATTAATGGAAATTCATATATTTACCTATAAACAATAATTATACACATACTACACATTATTCAATGTAAGCCCAAATTATTAATTAATTTCACTGTATTTATCTGTACCTCTGGAATATAGTTTCTTTGAACATCTTTTTAAATTGGAATATGTTTGGACATTGCTTTAATTCATTACTTAGTGTGTTCCACAATTTAGTGCCGCTGACAGATAGACAGAAACTTTTCCTTGTAGTGCGACAACTGGGAGTCTTAAAATTTGACTTTCCCCTCAAGTCATAGCCCCCCTCTCTTTCAGAAAATCTTTTCTGTATGTTGCCAGGTAATAAATTGTTTCTCGCTTTGAACATAATTACACCTTTCTGAAATTCCACTAGGTTAAGTAATTGTAATGCTTTAGACCAGTGGTTCCCAACCTGGGGTCCGGGCACCCCCAGGGGGGGCGGCAAAGATCACAGGGGGGGCGCGAGTCTTTATCTGGTTTGAGGTTGAGGTAAAAAAAAATGTTTTGCACATGTTAAACAAATTATAATACACTAGAATATCTAATGTATACAAAAGTCTGTATGAAAACTATATATTTTGTTGTATCCTCAATTTTCCTGCCCCACGGCATCACTATTTTATGAATGAAACATGTCGGAGAAACAGTGCTGATAACTCCTCTGTATCAAAAAAGAAAGAGGCTCTATCTCGAGAGTTACCTCAACTTCGGTTTTGGGTGGGGGGGGGCTCAGCTTTTCTTAGACATGAGTAGGGGGGGCGCCAAGGAAAAAAGGTTGGGAACCACTGCTTTAGACTGTAAAAATAGTGAATTGGTGTGTTCCAAATATCCAGTTTTGTGAATTATTCTTATTGCTCTTTTTTGAAGTATAATTAACGATTTCAATGAATTGTGATATATGTTACCCCAAACCTCTACACAGTAATTTAAATATGGTAACACCATTGAACAATACAAGATGTGAAGTGATTTGTTGTCTAAACTGTGCTTTGCTTTAGCCAAAACTGCAATACTTCTAGACAGTTTTGCTTGGATATGTTTTAAATGAGGTTTCCAGCAAATCTTGTCATCTATAATCACTCCAAGTAATTTCATTTCATATACTCTTTCTATATTAACACCCTCTATCTGTAACTGTACATGATTGATTGATTTATGATTACCAAATATCATGAATTTGGTTTTACTAACATTTAATGATAGCTTATTTAAGTTTAAATTCTGACCAGAACCAAAGATGTTTCTATCGTCTGCAAATAATACAAATTTCAGTAATTCAGATACTTTACATATATCATTTATATAGAGGATAAATAATTTTGGTCCCAATACTGACCCCTGGGGGACACCATAAGCAATGTCCAAACATTTGAATGTATAATCTCCCAAATTCACAAATTGTTGCCTGTTTTTCAAATAACTGCTTAACCACTTCAACACTATCCCCCTAATCCCGAGCGTTCCAATTTATTAATTAATATGTCATGATTAATTGTGTCAAATGCTTTTTTCAAATCAATAAATACTCCCACTCCATATTTCTTTTTGTCTGTGGAATTTGTGATTTCTTCAATGAGATCAATTAAAGCTAGTGATGTTGACCTGTTTTTCCTAAATCCATATTGACTATCAGTAAGTAATTTGAATTTATCTATGAATTAGTCTAATCTGTCATTGAAGTGTTTTTCAAGACCGGCCTGTAATTTGTGAAGTGGTGTTTATCTCCAGTTTTATACAAAGGTATGACTTTTGCGGTTTTCATTTTAGTTGGAAATTTACCAGTTTGGAATGACAAATTAAAAATATGAGTTAATAGTTTTGAGATCCCCTCAATTACATTTTTTACTATCTTGATATCTATTTCGTAACAATCAGTGGATGCTTTAGTTTTGCATTTTTTAACAATGTCTATTATTTCTTTTTCTTCTACAGCTTTAAGAAACATTGAGCATTGATTTCTTTCAATAAGATCATTGTATCTGTTATCAGTTATCAGCGGAATAGGAATTTTTTCAGCTAAATCTGGTCCAACAGTTGCAAAATATTTATTAAAATTATTGACCACGTCCTCCATATTATTAATGTTCTTTTCATTACAAGTGAAATGCTGGGGATAATCAAACTGACTCGTACCCTTTCTTATAATACTATTTAGTATATTCCATATACTCTTCATATTATTTTTATTATTATCTAATAATTTACAATAGTATTCTTTCTTACAAATTCTCATAATCTTAATTAAATTATTTTTATATTTTTCATATTTATTTTCTGCTTCTATAGTTCTGTGTTTAATAAATTCCCTATAAAGTGAATTCTTTTTTTTACAGGCATTTTGTAATCCTTTTGAAATCCACAGTCTATATAATAATTTAAATATTCTTAGGAATTCTGCATATGCATTGTCAATATTGTTTTCCTGATATATTATTTCCCAGTCTTGTGAGAGCATATCATCTTTCAGTGCAACCATTGACTCTTCTGTTCTGACCCGTCTGAATAGAGGTTTGTTCTCCTTTTTAGATGTATAATTGCTGTTGTAAACTGTAAAAACTGGTAAGTGGTCACTGATGTCATTTATTAATAGTCCACTCACTGTGTTGTTATTCATGTCATTTGAAAAAATATTATCAATTAATGTTGCACTGTGGGAAGTAATCCTACTGGGTCTGGTAATTTTGGGAAGAAAGCCCAGACTATACATTGTACTAATAAAGTCCTCTGTCATGTTGTGCTTATTAGGATTTAGCAAATCAATGTTAAAATCACCACAGATGAACATGACTTTCTGATTTGTTTTTGTAATGTTTTCCTCCATCCAGTCCTTGAATGAATCAATATTAGAACCTGGTGATCTATAAATGCAACTTACAATAACATTTTTCTTTTTTTCCCTACAAACGTCTATTGTAACACATTCAAGTAGATCATCCACCACTGTTGACATATTTTCCACCACCTTGTAATTTAATTTCTGGTCCACATACAAATCCACACCACCCCCTTTCTTGTTTTCCCTGTTAATACAACACATTTCAAATCCTGTAATTTCAAAATCTGAACCCTTTTCACTAGTTATCCAAGTTTCTGATATAGCAATTATATTGAAAGACTGTTGAAACTGATTTAGATAATGTGAATGTTGTGAAAGTTAGCATATAGGCTTCTACAGTTAAAGTGGATTATAGATAATTGTTTTTCTGTCTTAACTGAACAATTGAACTGTTCATTATTGTAATAAAAGCAATTGCTGTCGGTGTTGAGGAAAAAGTTGTTTACTGGATCAATATCATTTTCCAAGTCCTGTTAGTGATGTTCCATGTATTGAAAAGTGTTCAGCTCTAGTTTGTCAAGATCAACAATCCTCTGTAGTAGTTGATTTTCTCCAGTAGGCCTACATGTGTTAGTTGTGAACCATGACATGATACAGGCAGCGATTCAGCAGACCTGATTATAGATTAGATGTTTCACGTCTATTTTGGTGTACTGGACCGGGGATGGATGATCAGTTTGTCTTGTCGTAGATAGGCAATGTCCCCTCTTTTTCTCGCCGCCCTCAACTCCAGCATCAGTTCCTTCCTTGTTCTTCTGACAGTATCCGTAAAGTCCTCGTTGCTAAAGATTTTTGATCCTTTCAGTAACTTAGTGCGTTGTAGTATGGCAGATCTGTCCTTGTGCCTCAGAAAATTCACCACAATTGGCCTTGTTCTGTCTCCTCCAGGTTTCCCTGTATGGTGAGCCCTCTCCCCTTCAACCTCTCGCTGCAGCTGTAACTTCTCCGCCAGCACTTTGTTCACCTACTCCTCCGTCTCGGCCCATGTCTCTCCTGGTGCCTCTTGTATTCCCTCGAAAACGAGGTTGTTACGCCTGGATTGTCCCTCCAAATTCTCCATTTTGTCAGTGACTGCCAGTAAGCTGTCACAAACTTTAACGATGTCTGACTGCATAGCGTTGCAGCGTTCAGTTTGCTTCGCGTTATCCATTTTAATGTCATCCACATCTTTTTGCGTAAATTGCAAGCTGGTTTTCATGTCCTGTAGATCCTTAGTTATTGCATCCAGTCTGTTGTTTGTGGAGTCCATAATGATTTTAACGAAGCCTTTGAAGTTGTTATGTTGTTGTTCAAGCAGCGCCACAAACATTTCCTTTTGTTGCTGCATCAGTTCATTTAGGCTACATGTGTGAGTGACACATATTCTTCATCCGATTTCACCTCTGCTTTTGCCTTTGGGGGCATTTTACCGTTTTTGTGCTCTTCAATAGTGAAGTAAAATCGTTTTTCAATGAGGAATCACTTCTTCCCCTCTCTCATGCACCAGTCACTACTAGAAACAAAACGGCAGTATCGGCAGTGAAGCGTTATCTAATCTTCCCGACAGCTAGCATGACATAGTTGATACCAATGAATTCGTTAGGCCTTCTAGTTTAGGGGGACCAGACATCCCGGTTTCACCGGGACAGTCACGATTTTCAATTGCTTGAAAACCCTAACCCTACGTGCGGGGTCCGACCATGCTGTATTTGTTGCTATCACCTAGCAACCGTCTCTCCGTTAGGAAAGCTGTGAAAGCTGGGTGAAGTTTTCGGAGGAATCATAGCCAAATCAGTCTAATACATTGATGCCATCAACACAAAGTTTAGGAGCGCAATACTAATGATTTAGGTTGAAGTTCCCGTGACGTGACGTTTCCAGTCTACCAGACTCAAACACACGGAGCTCTGAAGCAGACCTGTGGGTCTCTTAGTGTCCACTCTTTCTGTAAAATGCAGCGCAGCTTCAGGTTCATGGATGCGCTCAGCTGTGGCCATGCTGCGGCAGATGTGTTGCGTTTGTGCTCCGTGTATTCTTTAGTTTCGGGTTTCCACCTCCGACGTAGAGCAGCGTACAGCCACTTCCATAGCTAAACAATTTGTCTCATTCAGGTCTGAGATCTACCGTATCAGCAGAGCAATCATGTAATGCACAGCAGACTATGGTGCAGGTATAGATTATTTTCTGAAATATAGCTTGTGACTTTATTCTTGTACTTTATTCCTATTATCACTTTATTTTTCTCAAAATATCACGACTCCTCCAAATCACAGAGAACACAGATATACTGTATTTTGAATGTGCACAAAGTTTTGGACAAGAGCAGAAATCTTGCTCAAACATCTGAAATATTACAGTCCAGGGGTTTATTAATAAATTAAAATGAATGAATGTATCATTGAGGTGAATAATTGTCATATGCACATTAAGGAGGTTACTTAACCAACAAAAGAAGCAAAACAGGAGGTAAGAGTAAATGATGCCTATAGGCTACATGTGTGCTGACTCAGGTGTAATTAGAAAAGTCCATCCAAAGGAGAATAAACAGTTGAAAGCAATACAGAATGCCTGACAGCCTTACTGCAATATATTCCATTATGTTTTTATATTTGGATTGTAATCTGTTTATCTTTAAATAAAGATATTTGCAGCATACATTGATTCAGAAAAAGGTAGAAATAGGTGCATAAACATTCACCAGAATGCAGGAAATTAAGTGTTTAATGCTCAAGATTTTCAATAAATCATTTTAATTACTTTGCTGTTATTGGAATAAATAACACTTCAAAAAATATTTTTTGGAAAAAACTCAACATAAATATCACACTAAACTGAAAAAAGCTGTTACTGCAATTTTGTTAATTTCACAGGAAAAAACACTTATTATTAGACGAGGAGCCTAGGATCAAAATAATGAAGTTACTGTCTGTGTCTGACCTGGGCTGGCACATGTTCACGTTAAAAAGTGTGTGCGTGCACAAACACGCTACGGTCACGCGCAAAGTGTCCCGGTTTTAGTTCCGGGAAATCTGGTCACCCTATTCTAGTTTCATATGATACAGACAGAAACCCATTCTGGATTTTATCTATTGATATTGGGTCATTCAAATGAAAATCGATTTGAATCAGAAAAAAATATTATTTAAACCAGCCCTGATAGATATTGTATAAAATGTGAAAATTAGCAGAAACATCCTTAAAATAAAATAGTTCAGAAACTGCTCAAAAAAATATGATCAAAATAACTGAATCAAAGTTAATATGAAACAGCTTAAACTTCATGTGATGTTAGTTCAGCAGATCACAATACACTGTAAAAAGGCTGTCTGTTGTGATTTAACGACATTTGCAGAGTAACATGTAGAATTATTTACAATAAGCAGGTTTATCTTTTATAGTGTGTAAGTTTTATATTGTTCATGTGTGTAAAGTCTGTATGTTTACTCTAATACTGATGGCCTCAGCTTCACGCTGATTTAAAATGATAATCACATCTGGACTTACCGAGCCTTTCTGCAGTTCCTCACAGCTGGAATCAGTCTCCGTCGTCCCTCCTCTGTTGTATTGTACTTTCTCATATCCAACTCATCCAGAACCTCCTCTGACATCTGCAGCATGTAGGAGACAGCTGAGCAGTGGAACTCAGAGACTCTTATTTCTGATCTGTTCCCTGACTTCAGGAACTCTTGGATCTCCTGATGGACTGAGTTGTCGTTCATCTCCGTCAGACAGTGGAAGATGTTGATGCTTCTGTCAGCAGAGATCTTATAACTCTTCATCTCCTTCAGTTTGTTGATGGCTCTCTGGATGATTTCTGGACTGTTGTCTGTCTGACCCAGCAGGCCTCCTAAGAGTCTCTGGTTGGACTCCAGAGAGAGGCCATGAAGGAAGCGCACAAACAGGTCCAGGTGGCCATTTGTACTCTCAAGGGATTTCTCCATGACTGTCTCCAGGAAGACATCCAGGGATGGGTAATAATCATCTTCTTCCTTCTTATCCCAGTCCTCACCATCATCATCATCACCATCATCACCATCACCATCATCACCATCACCACCATCATCACCACCATCATCATCATCACCATCATCACCATCATCACCATCATCATCATCACCACCTTCACCACCTTCACCATCACCACCATCACCATCACCATCATCTCCACCATCATCATCACCACCTTCACCATCACCATCATAATCATCATCACCTTCACCACCTTCCCCATCATCACCATCATCACCAGCATCACCATCATCACCATCATCACCATCATCACCATCATCACCTTCACCACCTTCACCACCTTCACCATCACCACCATCATCACCTTCACCACCTTCCCCATCATCACCATCATCACCATCACTTTCACCACCTTCACCATCATCACCATCACCATCATCACCACCTTCACCATCATCACCATCATCACCACCTTCACCATCACCATCATCACCAT
Source organism: Perca flavescens (assembly GCF_004354835.1). NCBI lineage: Eukaryota > Metazoa > Chordata > Actinopteri > Perciformes > Percidae > Perca > Perca flavescens. The sequence goes on along the minus strand of NC_041339.1, from coordinate 38,106,498 downwards.
CACCATCACCATCACCATCACCATCATCACCATCATCACCATCATCACCATCATCACCATCACCATCATCACCATCATCACCATCACCACGTTCACCTTCACCATCATCATCATCATCATCATCACCATCACCATCACCATCACCATCACCATCATCATCACCATCACCACCTTCACCATCACCATCATCATCACCATCACCATCTCCATCATCACCATCACCTTCACCATCTTCACCATCATCACCATCATCACCATCACCATCACCATCCCCATCATCACCATCACCACCTTCACCATCATCACCATCACCATCACCATCACCACCATCACCATCATCACCATCATCACCATCAGCATCACCATCATCACCATCACCACCATCAGCATCACCATCATCACCATCATGACCATCATCACCATCACCACCATCACCATCACCATCATCATCATCATCATCATCACCATCACCACCTTCACCATCACCATCACCATCATCATCACCATAACCATCTCCATCATCACCATCACCATCACCTTCACCATCTTCACCATCATCACCATCACCATCATCACCATCATCACCATCACCATCATGACCATCATCACCATCACCACCATCATCATCACCACCTTCACCATCATCACCATCACCATCACCACCATCACCATCACCATCATCACCAGCATCACCATCAGCATCACCATCATCACCATCATCACCATCATCACCATCACCACCATCAGCATCACCATCATCACCATCATGACCATCATCACCATCACCACTATCAGCATCACCATCATCACCATCATCATCATCCAGGAAGTCCTCCAGTACCTTTGTGTTCCTGTTGGTGTAACAGTGGAACAGGTAGACTGCAGCCAGAAACTCCTGAACACTCAGATGAACGAAGCAGTAGACTGTTTTCTGGAAGATCACACTCTCTCTTTTGAAGATCTCTGAACAAACTCCTGAGTACAGCGAGACCTCTGTGACATCCAGACCACAGCGCTCCAGGTCTTCTTGGTAGAACATGATGTTTCCTTTCTCCAGCTGTTCAAACGCCAGCCTCCCCAGCTTCAGAAGAACTTCCCTGTCAGCCTCCGTCAGCTCCTGTGGACTCGTCTCATGTCCCTCTGCATACTTGAGCTTCTTCCTCTTTGTCTGAACCAGCAGGAAGTGTGAGTACATGTCAGTCAGGGTCTTGGGCAGCTCTCCTCTCTGGTCTGTAGTCAACATGTGGTCCAGAACTGTAGCAGTGATCCAGCAGAAGACTGGGATCAGACACATGATGTGGAGGCTCCTGGAGGTCTTGATGTGGGAGATGATTCTGCTGGACAGCTCTTCATCACTGAATCTCTTCCTGAAGTACTCCTCCTTCTGGGCATCAGTGAAGCCTTGTACTTCTGTTACCCTGTCAACACACGCAGGAGGGATCTGATTGGCTGCTGCAGGTCGGGAAGTTATCCAGGCGAGAGCCGAGGGAAGCAGCTTCCCTGGATGAGGTTTGTCAACAGCACGTTGACTGATGACTTCTGTGTGACATCAGAAACAGCCTCATTGTTGTTGAAATCCAGGTAAAGTCTGCTTTCATCCAGGCCATCAAAGATGAAGAGAAGTTTAGAGCCAGCGAGCTGCTCTGCTGGGACCTCCTGTAATGATGGATGGAAAACACGGAGCAGCTCCAGAAGACTGTACTGCTCATCTCTGATCAAGTTCAGCTCCCTGAAGGAAAGAGGAATCACCAGACTGATATCTTGGTTCTCCAAACCCTCGGCCCAGTCCAGACAGAACTTCTGCACTGAGAAGGTTTTTCCAACGCCAGCGACGCCGCTCGTCAGAACCACTCTGATGTGTTTCTGTTGGTCAGGTGAGGCTTTAAAGATGTCACAGCACTTGATTGGAGAGTCATGGAGGGTCTTCTTCTTGGAAGCTGTCTCGACCAGCCTCACCTCATGTTGGGTATTAACCTCTTCACTCTGTCCCTCTATGAGGTAGAGGAGAGTGTAGATCCTGTTGAGGAGGGTTCTACTTCCTGTTTCAGCTCCTTCAGTCACATGTTCAAATGTCCCCTTCAGCCTGATCTTATGTTTCTGATGACCAACATTCACTAAAAAAGGACAAAGGTGAGAGACAGAACAAGAAAGAGAAAAGTTGATAATCTGGTGATTATTTTTATTACCAATATGAAAATCATCCAGTTAAATATCAGATGGACTTAAACTGTAATGATATTTATAATGTTAAATGTCACAACAAATCAAGTCTCAGTATTCCAACAACCAGTGGTGTGTTCAGACATGAAGACATCAGCAGACAGATGGACAGACTTACTTTGTTCAGAGCTGCTCTGATTGGCTGTCTGCAGTCCAGTTCTGGTTCTGGATCTGGACGGCTGCTCCTCCTCAGAAACATCACTCCTCTTCCTCTCTCTATGAAAACATTTCTTTATAACTAAAATGATTTGTTGATTGTTGTTGAAACATATTAAGATTTGGCCAAACTGTCTAGAGTCAGTTAGGTTTCAACAGAGGGTAGAAGTGGTCTGAATATTGTGAAAGACCAGCATTTAATAGAATTTATAGAAATTTAATATACAAACACATAATCAACAAATACAGGACATCAGCAGGACAAAACTAAAACTGAGTCATAAAATGAGTTAGTATCAGTTGTCTTACTTTGTGTCTGATGGTCCAGGTTCATTACTGAAGTCTGGAGGATCATCTCTGGACCGGTCACTCTTCATAGACAGACAGCCAGACTCTCCTCCATCCTCCTCTTCCTCCAAATCACTCATCTTCTGATCTGAGGTCTGTACTAGGAATCAAGATCAAGATTGACTCCCTGACGAAGGCTTGTATGCCGAAACACGTCGGAGTACTTTAAGATTTATGATGACCAAGCCATAAATGAAGGCTTTGTATTTTTCTAAAAGAGAGTGCCTTGGAGTTTCTACATTATGTCCTGGATTTCTTTCAGTTCCCAGGCTTCACTAACCCTAACAACCGCAGTCAAGCAGAACCTGTGTCACAACGCTGGTTAACAACTAGTTCAGTCAACCCAGGGTTTCCCAATCCAGCGGCGCCAACATTCACATAAAAGAGGCGATGTTTGCACAGCACGACCAATGAAAAACATCTACCAGAGCCGCATGTTTAATATAAGAAGAGCAAACTACAGTGGGGGAAATAAGTATTTGACCCCTTGCTGATTTTGCAGGTTTGCCCACTTACAAAGAATGCAAAAATCTACAATTTTAATCATATGTACATTCTAACAGTGAAAGACAGAATCCCAAAGAAAATTCCAGAAAATCACATCATATGAATTTATTAAAATTGATAACCATCTGATGAGGAAAAACAAGTAGGATGGAGATGTCGGTCCAGAATTCCACGATACATGGCCCCGTCCATCCTCCCCTCAATACGATGGAGTTGTCCCGTCCCCTTGGCTGAAAAGCACCCCCAAAGCATGATGTTGCCACCACCATGCTTGACGGTGGGGATGGTGTTCTTTGGGTTGTACTCGGTCTTCTTTGCCCTCCAAACACGACGAGTTGAGTTGAGGCCAAAAAGTTCTATTTTGGTCTCATCTGACCACATCACCTTCTTCCAGGCCTCTTCTGAGTCGTCCAGGTGGTGAATGGCGAACTTCATGCGGGCCTGTACATGTTTCTTCTTGAGCAGGGGGACCTTGCGTGCGCTGCAGGATTTCAATCCATGACGGCGTAGTGTGTTACCAACCGTTTTTTTTGTAACTGTGGTCCCAGCTGCCTTCAGTTGATTCATCAGTTCCCCTTGTGGTTTTGGGATGATTCCTCACCGTTCGCATGATCAGGGACACCCCACGAGGCAAGATCTTGTGTGGAGGCCCAGACCGAGGGAGGTTGGCGGTGGTGTGGTGCTTCTTCCATTTCCTGATAACTGCACCGACAGTTGATCTTTTCTGTCCAAGTTGCTTTCCGATTCTCTTGTAGCCCATCCCAGCCTTGTGCAGATCAACAATCTTGTCCCTGATGTCCGTAGAAAGCTCTTTGGTCTTGCCCATGGTGGTGAAGTTGGATGCTGGTTGTTTGGGTGTTGACAGGTGTCTTTTATACAGGTAACGAGGTGAGGCAGGTGTATTTGATGTAGATAATTGGTTCGGATTGGGGCTGTGTCTTAAAGAAAGACTAACTGGCTTGTAGGAGCCAGAATACTTGCTGTTTGTCCAGGGGGTCAAATACTTGTTTTTCCTCATCAGATGGTTATCAATTTTAATAAATTCATATGATGTGATTTTCTGGAATTTTCTTTGGGATTCTGTCTTTCACTGTTAGAATGTACATATGATTAAAATAGTAGATTTTTGCATTCTTTGTAAGTGGGCAAACCTGCAAAATCAGCAAGGGGTCAAATACTTATTTCCCCCACTGTATAATTCTACATAAACATGAAGAACACAGGCACGGTTTTAAAGGGAAAACGCAATACAGTCACTGCTTCCTAAAACAGGAAGGAAAGCTGGCAAAAAAAATGATCAACATCACTTCCCCATCAGTCAGGACCAAGATCTGACCATAATTACACTTGTGTTTTCTATAAACTGACATTTGCTTTAGCCTTTTATTTCAGTTGTAACCCTGGCAGTGGTACGCGATCATGAGAGGAAATAAAAAATATAAAAACATAATTCAAACCGATGTGCTCATTGACGACACACGGCTCAACAAGCCGACAAATAGTCTATACGGAATTCACTCCACTGAAAATCTATATCTTTCATAAAAATACCCATCAAGGAATGTTAACGGGGTTGTCGGTCTCTAAATGTTTTAACTTTTCTGAGTGCACCTCTCTCTCTCTGCACCGAGCTCCACCTGATCTTCTAAGAACGGTGACGCCGTTATCAATCGACCTATTGATTGGTCAGTAGGCGGTGCTTTAACACTGAGTATTGATTGGTCAGTAGGCGGTGCTTTAACACTGAGTATTGATTGGTCAGTAGGCGGTGCTTTAACACCGGTTGATCTCTGATCTCCAACTTAACCTGCTCCTGACCAGGTTAGGTGTTCAGCATGAGTTACCACGGCGATTGAACCCGATAACAACTAATCCACCATTGGGATACAGAAAACCCTGGTTGAGCCTGAAGTTACCTCGTTAACACCAAATCTTGCTTCGTAGTCCAGGCCTCTGAAGTCAGTCTGAGGTAAAACAGGAACACCGACTGTGAGAGCACAACATTTAGAAGAAACAAGTTTGAACAAGAGTCACTAACAGGAAACAACAATCAGGAAGTTACTAACCAAATGTTGGTGAAATATGCAAGTGGCTGGTACATTTGCTTAACCCTTGTGTTGACGTTGGGTCACATTGACCCGTTTTCAATTTGTTTTATATCAGAAGATATGGGACGTAGAAATAAGCGCTGAAAATGTGTAGAAGAAAAATGTAACAAAAGCAAAAACAAACTGACGGGAAGACAACACAAGAGTTAACTCAGCAGCCCAGATCTACTATGATCTACTGAGTGGCTGGTAAAATGTAATCATTCACCTTTGGCTGGCAGACGAAGACACGAAGACACACACACACACACACACACACACACACACACACAAATCTCTGTTTTTTTTAGTCCCAGCAGGTTTAATGTGTATTATTCAGCCAATCAGGACTTTGTGTCGACCATCAAACTGTTGAGTTGATTCTAACACTGATTTCCTCTCCAGTCCTCAGGGAGAAAACTGACTCAGAGACTTTAACAGTCAAATAATAAATGTTGGATTAACACTCACCTGCCTCAGCCTTCAGTTTCCTCCTCCTGCTCTCTTCTCTCCTCTCTAAATGGAGTCTCAGCTGACTCAACTCTCTCTCTCCATTTACTGGATATCACATGACTTCATCTTAGTGTGTGTGTGTGTGTGTGTGTGTGTGTGTGTGTGTGTGTGTGTGTGTGTGTGTGTGTGTGTGTGTGTGTGTGTGTGTGTGTGTGTCGTCTGCCAGCCAAAGGTGAATGATTACATTTTACCAGCCACTCAGTAGATCATAGTAGATCTGGGCTGCTGAGTTAACTCTTGTGTTGTCTTCCCGTCAGTTTGTTTTTGCTTTTGTTACTGTGGCGGCAGAAATCAACATAGAGGAAACACTGGGTAGCTGTTGCGCCTATTATTATTATTATTATTATTATTATTATTATTATTATTATAGCTACATGTTGAATACTTTGACAGTTTTATATTTTTATAAAGACACCCATTTTATAATAGGCCTACCCATAATACTTTTATAACAGTACCCATAATAATTTGGAATATGTTTAGTTTTTTCTTTCCTTTTATTTTTACTGCACAACCTCCCGGCCCCCACTGTGAAAACCTTTGGCCTAGGCTATTTCATTATATTTTATCCAGACAATGCATTGTATTAATTATTACACACACACACACATATACACACACACACACACACACACACAAAGTAATACTGAATTAAATTAAAAAATATATATTTGTACGAATTTATGTGTCATTTATCAGATCAGACTCCAGACACCCAAACCCCTGCTGCCAAAATCTCACTCTGATCTCTGTTCAAACTTGAGAGCCCTGGTGTATTTATTTTGGCAACTTCTGCCTGACATCCTGTCTGATATTCTACTAGTCTCTCTTTAAGGATTGAAGCCAGTTGACATGATCATATAGTTTAGAGTTAGCAGAAGACTAAACTAGCAGCTCGTTTACTGCGTTTATGTTTCCTCTCCAACCCTCAGACCCTGCCTGAGGAAACTCTTCAGGAACTGTTGCAATTTCCTCATGTGTTCAGTTTTTAGTAAATTAATAACGACTGCAGATCAGATTCATTGACCTACATAAAAACATAAAATACCAAGTGATAGCATGTTTAATGTAAGACATTTAGATTTTTTCATGCATCCAAGTCTTGAAATGTCATTTGGTTGGACAAAGACAAGTTTTTAAGGGTTTAACCGATGCCTGGACTGGGACGTAATAGTTTACTACCCATCTGGTAGGTCTTCATCTTTGTCTTCCTCTTTTCTGGAGTCTTCGGTGGCTCATCCTCTGAGCAGTTCAGGATAGATATATAGACAGATAGATATATAGACAGATAGATGTATAGACAGATAGATGTATAGACAGATAGATATATAGACAGATAGATATATAGACAGATAGATATATAGACAGATAGATAGATATATAGACAGATAGATAAATAGACAGATAGATATATAGACAGATAGATATATAGACAGATAGATGTATAGACAGATAGATATATAGACAGATAGATATATAGACAGATAGATAAATAGACAGATAGATAGATATATAGACAGATAGATAAATAGACAGATAGATATATAGACAGATAGATATATAGACAGATAGATATATAGACAGATAGATGTATAGACAGATAGATATATAGACAGATAGATATATAGACAGATAGATGTATAGACAGATAGATATATAGACAGATAGATATATAGACAGATAGATAAATAGACAGATAGATAGATATATAGACAGATAGATAAATAGACAGATAGATATATAGACAGATAGATAAATAGACAGATAGATAAATAGACAGATAGATATATAGACAGATAGATATATAGACAGATAGATAGATATATAGACAGATAGATAAATAGACAGATAGATATATAGACAGATAGATAAATAGACAGATAGATAAATAGACAGATATATAGACAGATAGATATATAGACAGATAGATATATAGACAGATAGATAAATAGACAGATATATAGACTGATAGATATATAGACAGATAGATAAATAGACAGATAGATAAATAGACAGATATATAGACTGATAGATATATAGACATATATATATATAGACTGATAGATATATAGACAGATAGATATATAGAGAGATAGATATATTGACAGATAGATATATAGACAGATAGATATATAGACAGATAGATATATTGACAGATAGATATATAGACAGATAGATATATAGACAGATAGATATATAGACAGATAGATCCTCCAGGATCCCTTCTACACACTGACACAAATGTTGTTCATGTAACGTTACCTTAACACAACGTTATTCTTCTCTCGAACAGCGATTATAGCTCAAACAGATTCTAAACGTAACGTTGATTAACTTGTAGTCTCACTTTGCCAGACCTTCCTCCACAGCACTGCGAAGGAAGGTCTGGCTAGTAACGATACTAACAATACGTTACATTAGCAGATAACTCACTAACAGATGAGTAATGTAACTAAATTGGCGGTTTAACATGAAACACTTTGGCTCCCTTTAAATCTCACTATTAATGAGAAACCCTCATTGAAGCGACAAATGTAATGTCTAAAGTAAAATCAATTAAGATAAATATTGAGATGTAACAGTAATGTAAGGTTATGTTTCTGATGCCTTCACTAACATTTGCTAACGTTAATATAGCGAGCAAACTGGGATAACATAACATAACATGCTTTAGTAATATGGTTTTTAATATCAAATAATAACGTTTAACTTTCAAATATTGATTGAAAATGTGATTTTCTCTGTAGATAATCTCTCTGCCGTGCCACTCACAATGTCCCAATGGTCCAATCCTTCTGGGAGAAACTCGTATGGTCTGACTAGCTACAGTCTCGCAGGATTACCTCCCACTGGGTCTACTATCGTAGATATGTCATTTCATACGGTTCTCTATGGGGCTACTATGGCAGGAGACTGTAAATAATGGATCTCACGGGGAAGCAGATGTAAACAAACTGGAATCATGGTGCAACAACTTGCTGAGAGAGATTACAGACCTAATGTGCAATAATATATCTTATGAGTACATTTTATATTCACAAATATTGTTTTTTTTAAGTGACTCCAAGCTTAGTTGCCTTTAAAAATGTATTAAACTAGTCATCTAGTTTTTCTATTTAAAAAAAAATCTTTTATTTATTTATTAATGTCTACAGCTATATTGATGATGTTTTTATATTTAATAGTAGTCAGTATCTGTTCCTCTCCTAAAACATGTTTCAGGATGAATTTTCCACTCATGACTCGACATGAGAACACACATGTAGAAGTGATTTACAGTCTGAACTTCAGGTGACAACGATGGGATTTTAAAGTAGCTCTATGCCGTTATCTTGTGGTCATATTTGATATTACATCTGCATTACATACTTGGTACTGCAGCCTGAATACTGAGGGGTTAAACACATGGATCCATTTCATTTAGTGTGTATCGAAGGGGTAACAAAGCATAGATTTGGATCAAATTGATTCACTGATCCACGACCCAATATCATCAATGCAAAGTGTAAAAATGTATACATATTGTCTGTAAGATTCCCCTTTATTCTAGATTCCCACTTTGTATTTAGAGGGGCTAACCTTAACCCTTCAACTGACGTGTGCTGGCCCTTGTCTTTGATTCCCCCACTTTTATACACCAACCTCACACAAACACCTTTTGTTCTAAAGTATTATCAGTCAGTCACGTTCAGCGATACCTGGAACATCACATGATAACAAACATACGTTACATCACATTTCTTTCAGATTTAGAGGTGCTGATTCTCATCCCAGCCGCTTCACACTCGGCTGTGAACCGATCCAGTGAGTGCTGAAGGTTGCCGCCCAATGATGCCATCAGGACCACGTCATCTGTAAAAAGCAGCGATGACATATTGATATCCTGTCCATACATATTACAAACAGGATTGGTGACAAAGCGGAGGCCAACCCTCACCTGGAACGAGTCTGACTTACTGCTGAGAACCCGGACACAGCTCTCACTTTGGTCATACAGAGATTGGATGGCCCTGAGTAGAGACCCCCTCACCCCATACTCCCGCAGCACCTCCCACAGTATCTCCCGGGGGACCCGGTCATACGCCTTCTCCAGATCCACAAAACACATGTAGACCGGTTGGGCATACTCCCAGGTTCCCTCCAGGATCTTTGCGAGAGTGAAGAGCTGGTCCGTTGTTCCACGACCAGGACGGAATCCGCATTGTTCCTCCTCAACCCGAGTTTCGACTATCGGCCGAACCCTCCTTTCCAGCACCTTGGAGTAGACTTTACCAGAGAGGCTGAGAATTGGGATACCCCTGTAATTGGCGCAAAATCTCCCTGTCTGCCACTCCTTTGGCACCGTCCCACACTTCCACACATGTTGAAGAGGTGTGTCAACCGAGACAGATCCTTTGACACTGTGGAGTTGTTTGACTACCTCAGTAACATCCATCAGCCTCCAGCTCTGCCTCTATCATAAGTGTTTTAGATGGATTCAGGAGTTCCTCAAAATGCTCCTTCCAGAAGCCCCTTGGTGCAGAAAGAAAGTCAGAAGAATTTCTCCCTCACTCGCTTCTTTGCCTCCTTTGCAGCAGAGGCTGCAGCCCCTTCGATACCCTGCAACCGCCTCCACAGTCCTCTGGGATAACATATCCCAGAGGGAATCCTTCTGCAGTCTTCCCTGACCACTTGTGTTCACCACGGTGTTAGAGGGTTACCTCCCCTTAAGGCCCATAAGACCCTGAGACAACAGCTCCCTGCTGCAGCTTCAGCAATGGAAGCTTTTGAATATTGCCCACTCAGGTTCAATGCCCCCAATCTTAACAGGGATGCCAGAGAAGCTCTGCTGGAGGTGTGAGTTGAAGATCTGTTGAACAGGGTTTCTTCCAGGCATTACCAGTTCACCCGCACTACCCATTTGGGCTCACCAGGTCTGACGAGCCCTCCATCTGGGCCTGGCTCTAGACGGGGGCCCCAGGCTTCCTCCGAGCCGGGTAACCCTTCTTCCTCCGTGTTGATTCATAGGTCTTTGTGATCCATTCTCAGTCTGGGCCCTCGCCTGAGACCACTTTGCCATGGGAGACCCTACCAGGAGCACCAGGCTCCAGACAACACAGCCCTCAGGTTCATAGGGACACACAAACCTCTCCACCACGATAAGGTGATGGTTCCCAGAGAGATCCGAGGCCTGGACTACGAAGCAAGATTTGGTGTTAACGAGGTAACTTCCGGTTCAACCACGGTTTTCTGTATCACAATGGTGGCTCACTTGTTACCGGGTTCAATCGCCGTGGTAACTTATGCTGAACACCTAACCTGGTTATGTTGGAGATCAGAGATCAACCGGTGTTAAAGCACCGCCTACTGACCAATCAATACTCCATTCTTAGAAGATCACGTGGAGCTCAGTGCTCAGAGAGAGAGAGAGAGGTGCACTCATAAAAGTTAAAACATTTAGAGACTGACAACCCCGTTAACATTCCTTAATGGGTATTTTTATGAAAGATATAGATTTTCAGTGGAGGGAGTTACATATCAGCTATTTGTCGGCTTCTTGAGCCGTGTGTTGCCAATGCGCACATCGGTTTGAATTATGTTTTTATTTTCTCTCATGATCGCTTCCACTGCCAGGGTTACAACTGAAATAAAGGCTAGAGCAACGGCAGTTTATAGAAAACACAAGTGTAATTATGGTCAGATCTTGGTCCTGACTGATGGGGAAGTGATATTAATAAGAGTTGTGATTTACACAACAATTTAAAGGTTAAGGGTTTTTCTTTTTGCAGCATTCTGCATCTGACAGCATGTCCTCTATGTGGATATCAGACAGTAAGACATGCAGGAATCCTTTTCTAACGTCACCCATTAGGTTTTATAACTTTGCAGCTTGTCAGGACTGTGGATGTGTTGTAAAAAACATATCTGGAGCGGGGAAGAGTTAAATGCTAAACTCAGAGGGGGGAGGCTGTCTGCAACACGTTATCTCTCGCTTTACACCAAACCGGTTTGGTGTTTATCACCAAAAGTGATCCATGAAGACCGAGCTCTCAGGGTTTAGCTTCCAGTTTGAATAACTGGAGAAGAACAACAGAGAGAGTGTGTGAAGGGAGAGATGATATCAGTGGATGGTGCGGAGCTCTTTTCTGTTAAAAAACCTCTTTAAAATAAATCTGCTTTTGTTCCTTTTATTTCACATCCAAATATCGAGGAAATGGAGTTTAAACAGTTGTTCTGCAGTTTAAAAATCTTTTCAAAGTGTTGAATTAAATCTATTATTAAATACATATTACCAAAACTGAAGCCATGATACATAAATACATATTACTTTAGGAGCAAAAGCATTTAAAAATAAAAAATACAACAAGCTTTAGACACTTTTTGACACTTTCTTTAAAGCTTTTTTTCTTTTCTTTTATTTATTTCATACACTTTGATGCTTTTTGACATCAGTTCTAATGTTTTAGCACATCGGACACTAAAGTCCACAAAGATCTAACACATTATACACAGACCTTTAATCTGACAAAAACACATTATACACATATAAAAACTGCCTTAACTTTTCTGAAAAACTGAAGTTAAAATAACAAACATGCTGAAAACTAACTCAAACTAAAGTTAGATGAAATCTAAAAGTCTAAAGTAAAGATAAAGCTACTAGAAGTCAAGCTTCTGATCTCCTGTAGGGATGATGGCTCACCTGGGCAGCTCGCAGTATTATAATATTATATGTTATCTGCTGCTGACCCTATGAAAGTGGACGTGTATGGAAATATATTATAATATGTTACAGTATAAAGATGGAGGAGTTGTCAGACTTTTCTATCTCTCTCTCCTGTCATTCAGGTAAATATACTTTTTATTTTCTGTCTTTGAGAGGTAAAAACTTCTCTGATTGGTTCAGATTCTGTTTCAGCTGACAGAAACTAACTTTTTACAAACATTCGGATGCTTTTTTTCTATGGTTTTGACACTTTATTAATGTTGCTGTTTCATTTTAATGTTTTTTTCAGCAGTTCTGGCTGCTTTTTCCAACGTTTTTTGAGCTTTTTTTGCAATGTTTCTGTGGGATAATTTGCATTATCTTGCAGCATTATTCTGTGTTTTGAAGAACCTTTAAGTTAAATGTGTTTTTTTTCTAACGTTTGTCACATTTTTGATGTTTGTTTTCAGACTTGTTGGTGACTTTTATTCTGTAGTTGTTACATCTTTTGTCTGTCTCTTTCTAAAGAAGTTAGCTGTGATGTAACCTGTCTGTTATGATCCCATATGACCAGCACATGTTTGGTTTTTCTGCATAATCTTTGTAATGAAGTGTGTTATCATGTGATATACACACAGCTGTACATACTGTCTATATGGTTCATTCAGATTATACATATTTATTCTATTTCTCTTATTATATATTCTGTTAATACCCTGCATATATCTATATCTATATTATTCTTACTACTAATATAATGTCACTGCTACTACATTGCACATATCTATTTCATTGTCCTGTATATACTCCACCTGTCTATACTTGTATATCACATTTCATTTTTCTGGTTTTTGCACTTCTGGTTGGAAGCAAACTGCTTTCGCTGTTTTTGTACTCTGCACAATGACAATAAAGTTGAACATAATCTAATCTAATCTAATATTCCAGGTATATCTCTCCTGCTGCTGACTCTAGAACTCATCTCTCTCCTGTCATTCAGGTAAATATACTTTATATTATTATTCTCTCTTTAACACATTTAAACTCTGTATGTTTATATCTGCAATCATTCAGAACTTATTCTGGCTGCATCAGGACTTTATGGATTTCTTTCCCAGAAAGATTTAGATAATCCTGTGCTCAGTTATTCTGTGCTGTAGAAACTCCTGATGTCACTTAACAAGTTCTTACATCATCAGACAGTTAGGAGACATTTATAAAACTAAAGACATACGCTACGTTAGGAAGGGAAGAGATGTTAGATATGTCAGAGTAAAGCCTCTAACAGCTTTTATATGATAATATAAAGAGATGTTAGATATGTCAGAGTAAAGTCTCTAACAGCTTTTATATGATAATATAAAGAGATGTTAGATATGTCAGAGTAAAGTCTCTAACAGCTTTTATATGATAATATAAAGAGATGTTAGATATGTCAGAGTAAAGTCTCTAACAGCTTTTATATGATAATATAAAGAGATGTTAGATATGTCAAGTAAAGTCTCTAACAGCTTTTATATGATAATATAAAGAGATGTTAGATATGTCAGAGTAAAGTCTCTAACAGCTTTTATATGATAATATAAAGAGATGTTAGATATGTCAGAGTAAAGTCTCTAACAGCTTTTATATGATAATATAAAGAGATGTTAGATATGTCAGAGTAAAGTCTCTAACAGCTTTTATATGATAATATAAAGAGATGTTAGATATGTCAGAGTAAAGTCTCTAACAGCTTTTATAACTCTGTGTTCTCCAGTTAAACATGAAGATCTCTATGTTTGCCGGTGTTCTGCTGCTCTCTACTGCCGTGCTCTCTATGGAAAAAGGTGACAAAGTGAAACATGATGTTGCATGGTTTATAAACCAGCACATCGGTGAGGGGATGAATGACAATGACTGCACCAAAGTGATTAACGACAGAGGAATCCAGAAGGACGACGGCAGCTGTAAGTGGTCCAACACCTTCATCAGAGCGCCTCTGGTAGATGTGAGAGCTGTCTGTAAAACAGATAAACTGAACCTTAACACTAATCTGCATCAAAGCACAACGACCTTTGACCTCATTCACTGTCAACAGACGGAGGAAATAGCTGCAAAGAAAGCCAAGTCTCCTCACTGTGAATACAAGAACGGTGAATTTAAAGAGAATAAGTTCATTGTAATCGGATGTGATAAACAAGATCCTGTTCACTTTCAAGGCTTTCTAGAGTAATCTATTACTACCTGATGAACCAGAGTAATCGGTTACTACCTGATGAACCAGAGTAATCTATTACTACCTGATGAATCAGAGTAATCTGTTACTACCTGATGAACCAGAGTAATCTGTTACTACCTGATGAATCAGAGTAATCTGTTACTACCTGATGTATCAAAGTAATCTATTACTACCTGATGAACCAGAGTAATCTGTTACTACCTGATGAATCAGAGTAATCTGTTACTACCTGATGAACCAGAGTAATCTGTTACTACCTGATGAATCAGAGTAATCTGTTACTACCTGATGTATCAGAGTAATCTATTACTACCTGATGAACCAGAGTAATCTATTACTACCTGATGAACCAGAGTAATATATTACTACCTGATGAACCAGAGTAATCTGTTACTACCTGATGAATCAAAGTAATCTATTACTACCTGATGAACCAGAGTAATCTATTACTACCTGATGTATCAGAGTAATCTGTTACTACCTGTTGAATAAAACTCATGTGACAGTGTAACTCTGGGTCTGTTTTTAATGTTGTCATGTTCATTCATTCATAAAGTAGTCCAGTAATGTAACTTCAAAGAGAAAGTTACTTTGTGAAGAGGAGTAAAAGTAGAACGTGTTATAAAAAGAAAAGACTCAATTATACATAAACTAAACCAGAAACTTTCCTGTGAGTTAAGTAGCCAACACATTTAGGGGTACTTTTACTTTCCTTGAGTATTTCCATGTTCTGCTCCTTTCTACTTATACTCCACTACATCTCACAGGGAAATATATATTAGTTATATTCAGCCTGAATGTAAATGAATATATTTTGACTAAAAACATTTTTCTCACACAACAAACAGGTAGTTACAGAAGCATAAAAACCAACAGTGAAACAAACATAGACGTATATAACTCAGGATGAGAAGTAAAGATATTTACTAAAACAACAACTATTTCCTCATCATGGATAATTAAATGCAAATATAAGCTTCTATATAGGCCTACGTATTATTCAAAGGTCTGATTGGTATTTAAGGCTGGAGGTCCGGAAAGATTGGCAACACCAAAACATTTAATCAACTTACTTATAACTTTTAATCAACAAACACTGAAGTGGTAAACACTAGAGATCCTGATACACACCAGTAGGTGGCGGTAATGCGCCATATCGTTGTGTTCCAACCGCCATAAACCACAAAGAAGCAGAAGAATAAGAAGGCACGCCATTGGTCAGAATCGCTCCGGCGAAGCTTCCTATTGGCTGGTTGCTTCGCCCCGCCAGTTGGCTGTAGAAATAGCGCCATTATCAAACAGCGTTCATCCTGTTGTTCTTTTCGGGTTGTTTACGGACAAACTTTCATAAATAGATTCAGATAAACGGAGGTAGACTCAAAGTTTGTGACTTTATTAGACGAGTAGTTATCGTCCAGATGACTCGACCTTCGTCATATGTGAAGCTAACGGAGGGAGCTAACAAAGCTAACGGAGGGAGCTAACGGGGCTAACTTGTAGCAGTTGTAAGCTGAACTCTCGAGCCGCGGTGTTTCCTGCGTTGAGTGTCCGTTGGTAGAGCGTTCTGTCGGCCACAGCAGGGATGAGTTGCCCGGTGAACCTCCAGGATCTTCCGTCCGGAGTGTTTGAAACGGTTTTTACTCCAGAAAACGTGAGAGTAAGGTGAGTTAATTATGTTAGTACATTCGTGTGTGTGTGTGTGTGTGTGTGTGTGTGTGTGTGTGTGTGTGTGTGTGTGTGTGTGTGTGTGTGTGTGTGTGTGTGTGTGTGTGTGTGTGTGTGTGTGTGTGTGTGTGTGTGTGTGTGTGTGTAGTCCGTCATTTAAATTAAACTTTTTATTTTGGACACCGGTCCATATCAGTACAAAAATATGTGAAATACAACAAAACAAAAGTGTATATATAAAACATAGAAGTTGATAAGACCAAAGTGATTAAAACACAGCCAGACATTTGTTTCCAAAAGTAAGAAGTTGACCTTGTGTCAATGTGTGTGGGTTCAGTTAAACACGTCTTGAATAAGTTAACCCTTGTGTTGTCTTCCCTTCAACCTTGAAACACTTAGCCTATTTTGTCGTTTTTGATGCCTTTTTTTTTGCTTTTTCCAGCGTTTTAAATTGTTAAATCTTTCTTCTACGTCCCATATTTTCTGATATAAAACCAAAATTGAAAACGGGTCAATTTGACCCAACGTCAACACAAGGGTTAAGCAACACATACATGTATTCTTAAAATTCCTCCCCACAGCCTGAAAGGTGGGAACTTTCAAGTCACAAACTAATGACTTGCACTTGTCCATCTTGGCAGTTTGAGAAAGATTCTGAAAGCATCAATAAAAGCCTCCTATAGCTGCTCAACGAGTGTACAGAGAGGAGTACAGGAGGCTCTAAAGAGGGCAGTTTAACATACAGTTTGCAGGACAAGTAGTAGAAATACTCTGGTCCTGCTTTCACAACACTACTTCACTAAAAGTACAAAAGTATCGGCATCAAAATATATTTAAAACACCAAAAGTCCTGATTCTGCAGAATGTTATTTGATATTGTTGTATTCTAATGATGTGTTGATGATTTTAATGTTGCAGCTGCTAAAGTTTAATCTGTGATAATACATAATTTATTAGCTGAATATATTGAAAGTTTAGTAGTACAGTTTCTGACATGTTCTAGATGAGATCTATGAATGAAAATAATCATCAGGTCAGACATTAAGAGGAAAGGAGAGCAGTTAGAGGATCTGACGTTCTCTTCTCTCTTGTTGTTCAGGACGATGAACTCTCTGACTCCGCTCAGCTTCCCCAAAACCAGATCAGCTCTGTGGGACGGCAGCCCTGCAGGAGACAAGCTCCGCCTCCAGCTCGGCACTCACAGGTACACACACACACACACAAAGACACACACACAAAGACACACGCAGACACACATGCACACATAGATTACATAGGCACACACACACACACACACACACACAGTGACACAAACGCAGACACAAGCACACAAAGACACACACGTAGACACACACATAGATTACATAGGTACACACACAGACATGCACACACACAGAGACACACAAGCAGACACGCACACGCACAGAGACACACACATGCACATACACCACACACATAGACACACACACACATGCAGACACACACATGCACACATAGATTACATAGGCACACACACACACAGTGACACAAACGCAGACACACGCACACATAGATTACATAGGTACACACACAGAGACACACAAGCAGACACACAAGGAGACACACAGACACGCACAGAGACACACACATGCAGACACACACACACACATACACTCACACACATAGACACACACATGCAGACACACACACACACACATACACTCCCACACATAGACACACACATGCAGACACACACACACACACACACACACACACACACATGTAGACACAAACATGCACACACACACACACGTAGAGACACACATTCTCACACACACGGACCACAGTGTTTAGTTGGGTTTGGAAGAAGCCGAGTATTTACTGCACAACTTCTCCTCCTCTCAAAGAGCGCTGAGAAGAACAGAACTGCAGCAGTATTTGTAGAATGAAGCTACGTCTACACTACTGTGTTTTAATTTTTAAGCTCCGTTATGAGACAGAAAATACCTTCTCCTTCTCTGTCTGTGTTACTGACTGTGGCAATGACTCCTTCTTTGATTCCAGGAAGCCTCGGCTGGTGCTGCTGGAGAAAGCTCTGCGTCTGGCTCAGCGTCACGCCCGTCACAGCAACAAGCCCCGCCTCCTGTGTTTCCTCCTGGGCTCGCTGTGTGTCGACGCAGGTAACTGTTCACCTCCTTCTCAGGGGGTGGGAATCACCCGAGGCCTCACGATATCGTCACGATACTTATGTCACGATACGATATTATTGCGATTTTAAACATATTGCAGTATTCTGCGATATATTGTAATTTATTAACTTTTTTCCAACTTCAAGTTTTTTTCCCAATTTCAAATTATGTCCCCAAAAGGAAACTTTGTCAACATCTGTTTTATCGAAAAAGATAAATTTCTGTTTGTTCATCTCACTTCAGTTGTA
>NC_041339.1:38070180-38080180 GCF_004354835.1 Perca flavescens | reverse complement strand
TGTTTTTTATTTTATTTTATTTTTTTAAGATTATTTTTTGGGCATTTTAGGCCTTCATTATACAGATGAAGACATGAAAGGGGAGAGAGAGAGCGGGGGGGATGACATGCAGCAAAGGGTCACAGGTCGGGGTCGAACCTGCGGCCGCTGCGTCGAGGAGTAAACCTCTATACATGTGTGCCTGCTCTACCAACTGAGCTAACGCGGCCACCACCATGTTATTTTATCAGAATCCAATTTGAAATAAAATTAAAAAATAAATGTATATCTGCATTTATGTCAAAACCTCGAGACTTTCAAACCTCAACATGTCATTTATTAATATGTATTTGTGTCTAAATGACATATAAACATATTATCTTATTGATCTATTCAGCTGGAAACACTTCCAACATGCCGGCGTGTGGCGTGAAAAGTAGCCGTTGGTCCTATTTCTAGCACGCACGCGTTTTCAGCTCTAACCTGTTACCATGGGAGCCCAAATATAAACTGATGAGTGGTGTTTGTGTGTTTCAGAGTTCTGTCTGAGAGCGGCTGTTTCCTCCTGGTCCTGTTCGGCTCGACCCACAGAGCTCCTCAGTTCTTCCAGTGTCGAGGATCAGCATCTGGACCACAGCTGGACTACCGCCTGCTGACTGCCTCCCAGTGTGTCACACTCTACCAGGTAACAACATACCCTGACGCTGGCTTCCCTGTACACCACTTATTCTACAACTAAGGAGGCAGCAAACCCAGATTTTTGGGATTCAGCCGAATACCGAATCCACTGGTTGAGATTGTTCTGAATCCAGGGTTCATACGTTTTGAAAAAACCTGGAAAAGTTATGGAATTTTAAAAATGCAAATTCCAGGCCCGGAAAGGATTTAGAAACATCTGACCCATCAACAAAAGACCCAGAAAGTTTTGGAAAAGTCATGGAATTTTTTTTAACACATCATAATAATATGTGTTTAGTAAATGTATTTTCACGTGGTCTTAACCTCAGCGTTGTATTCAGGGAGCGATATTAAGAATCCCTCTATGAACCACGTACATTATCATTCATTTATATTTAAACCTCTGAGGGGAAACTTTGACTGACATTTTCAGGAACACATAGTCATGGAAATTTGCCGAAAAGTATTGGTTAAAATGCGTATGAACCTGTGACTCCTCCTCCCATCCTCAGTCCATGAACACAGTAAACACATGAATGAAGTAAACATCGTCCACAGCCTCTAAAATAGTTAAATGTAACAACTTAATGTTGAATTCACACGCTCTTCACATCGTAGGAAAGCACATCGCTGTCACCAGATCAGTGACAATTTAGTTTGTCAAATTTTCTCTAACCAGTGTATGGTGAAGACATGTTGGGAACTGTCTGGTTAACACCAGTTTTTAGCTGTGACTGTCCTTCCTTTGCCGTACCTGAAGTTGCTGCATTCTGGCTGCTGTCTGGAGATTCCTTCATGCACAACTCGTATTCTTCCAGATGTTTTGTGTGCAGGTGTTTTGGCAGCGGCCATGTTGTGTATTATTTGGGGTCTTTGCCGCCGTGGGACAGGTCGGCATTGTGGGTTGGGCGTGTGGCTCGACTTGGGTAGCCTTCTTTTGGCTGGGGGGGCTGCCTGGCTCACCAGATCCATGTCCACTTTCTCACAGCCTGCTGCATTGAACCCTCCACCTACGTAATTACCTTCCCATAATCAACGGTGCCGTCGTTACGGAGACCAGCGTAGGGTTCTGGGGGGCAATATTCGGTGCATCCCTATATAAAACTGTCTCAATTGTGCAACTGATGTCTACCTTCAGCAGGCGGTCTCGGTGGAGGGTCAGACTCTACGCTGTGAGCTCGGCTCAGAGGATCACAGCCGCCAGACGGAGGTCTTCAGAGAGGCTCTGACCTCCTTCAACAGGTACCAGAGTCTCCTTCTATCTGTACCTGCACACAGACACACAGATAGACCCTGTGTGCAGTGACAGAGAAAGTGTTTCACGCTCTGATTACTGCCATATCTTAACAAACAGACACACACACACACACACACACAGACAGAAACTATCCCGATGGGTGTTTGTTTTGTCGTGTCCTGAACTGGTCTTCTCTTTCCTCAGAGCCGCCCCCTCGGCTGCCGGTCTCTCTGTCAGCGATCAGGACTCGGGGGTCGAAGATGAAGACTTGTCTCCCCGCCCGTCCCCGAGCCCCCACCTCCCCGCTCAGCAGGTCAGTAACAGGTCAGACATATAACAAAGGGCCTTTAGATGGCTAAAAACAGCAGATTTAACGAGTTCAAAGGATTAGTTTAGCACCCTTTGAATCTCCCAGAGAGGACAAGTTAGCTGTTAGTAAGCTAACACACTTACAAACATTATACTTCATAGCTTTCTGGTTTACCCACATTCTACTAAAACACAACACCTACAGACATATAGTTCATCTAAAACTAGGGTTAGGTACTGAACCTAACAGTCTGCAGCCGCTGCCGATGTCGGAAAACTTGAAACTCGCCAGCCTTGTGGTGCATTCAAAGTTATTGTAAAATACCCTTTTCCCATTTGGGGCTTGTTTTTGTCGTTTACCAGCAATTTACTGGTGAAATAATATTGTTATAAGTTATTACATTTTTAATAAATCATTTAATTTTCACCATTTTCTGCTCCTTTTTTATATTTTATATTATATACTATATAATTATATACATTATAAATATATTCTATATATTTCGGTTCAGGCACCGTTTTTAAAAGTATTGTTTTAGCACCTGTATCAGGAAAAAACCCAAACGATACCCAACCCTGCCTAAAACTGACATTTGGATGTTTGACTTGATAACAAAATTCTTGCTGCAAATGTCACGTTCCAGGCATAACGTTAGCTTTGTGTCTTAGTTCTGGGTTCTTTAGGAGTGTCTTAGTTCTGGGTTCTTTAGGAGTGTCTTAGTTCTGGGTTCTTTAGGAGTGTCTTAGTTCTGGGTTCTTTAGGAGTGTCTTAGTTCTGGGTTCTTTAGGAGTGTCTTAGTTCTGGGTTCTTTAGGAGTGTTTTTCTGTTCCAGGCTCGCAGAGTTCAGCCGTCTGTTCCTGAACTTTCTCTGCTGATTGACAGCAGCTTCGTCTCCAATCACAACAGCTGGCAGGAGGCAGGCTCCGCCCCCAGGCCTGCTGCAGCTGCTGACAGGAAGTCTGCCCCTGCGACAGTAAACAGACCTGCAGCCCCCCCTCACCTCCACAGCACGCCATACTCCAACCTGCAGCCGCCCTGCAGCTGCTGCTCCGCCCAAACCTACGAGTGCACCTCCATCTTCTCCTCGCCGGGACTCCGCCCCGCTCACCCTCACCACAACGCTCCGAGGTTCATGTCCCTTACTTCTTATGTTGTTTCAGTCTTTATAATTTAACTTTTTGTTTAGTTTTAGTAAGCTTTAAGAAGGCCGTTTTGTGCCGCTATTCGTGGGTTGTCTCTGGCCATCTGATCTGGATTCAACTATAGAGATACAATGTGCCTGTTCCCAGCATTAGCACAACACTTAGCGATGGTTAGCTTCCTACCTGTGACCATATATGCTAAATGTAACGTCTCTTTCATATTAACATGTGACTGACCTATCTGGGAGCATTTTGAGATGCCTGATGAAGTTCCACGTTGTTGATCCAGCATCATTTCTCTTGGTGCCACACACCTAGCATGTAGCTGTTCTCTTACTGCCACTGTTTACCAAGTTATTGAAAGCCAAACTAATGACCCAAGGCTCAACTCCAGGAGGACTTGGTGTCGCCATCGGCAATGCATTTGTTGATATGTGAGTGCACGCGCGTAAGGCATAGTGCATGCGTTGCGTTGCACATTATGGCAAAGGGCCGGAGACATGCAGCTCGTCATACGTTTCCCCAACGTGTATGCGCCAACAAAAGAAAATCGAGTTGCAAGTCAAGTCTGAAGTCAGCTGTTTTTGCGACTCGAGTACGAGTCTCAGACTTGAGTCCTCCTCTCTGTTGCTGCCCATCTCTAACTATTTTTAAAGTGATGGTTGGGAGTAATTTCACCCTAGGGTCCTTTGCACCACGACTTCGAGCCAAACACCCCCCCCAGAAGCCTTTTTCACCTGGGTCTAACATTGGGAGAGTTAGCTTAGAGTAGCGTTATCAGCTGAATAGCTTAGCGCAGGGGCTAATGGACCCACGTTTGTATCTCGTAAGTTACCCCACTAATAATGCCCGAAATGATACCAAAGGTCTACACTAGTACAAATAGGTTATGTACTCATAAAACGATGGATTGGAAAGTTTGTAAGTACACCAGAAGGCAATTAACAATTGCCTGCTGGTTGTTTGGCTCGAAGTCATGGTGCAAAGGACCCTAGGGTGAAATTACCCCGAACCAAGTAACCTTTTGATCACTGCAGCTGTCATGGTTACTAGGAAATGGTAACCGTGAGCGGCGCTCTGTAAACCAGACGGTCTCATTTCAGACAGCGCTTGGTTCGCCCTTCGTGGTCTTCATTTCTCCTCTTCTTCATCAGGAAATGCCCGACTCATTCGTATCAGTTTTTGAACCTGGCGATATAGGTTTCTGTTAAGTGTTTTTATTCAGTTCCACTTTAGTAAAAATGTTTTTCACAGCTTGTTTGACTTCACCGTAATAACCCTCTAACCCTTGTCTTCCTCCCTCCAGCCTCCACCCTGCTGCTGCTCCATCCTCCCATCCCCACACTCCTCCTCCTCCTTCCATCAACCATCCACCTGTTTCTGTTCCTCCACCCTCCATCCATCTCTCTGCCCCTCCTCCCTGTCCCTGCAGCCACCCTCCCCCCACCCCTCGGTGTGGAGACTCCTCCTCTCTTCCCTCTCCTCGGTGTGGAGACTCCTCCTCTCTTCCCTCCCCTCTGTGTGGGACTCCTCCTCTCTTCCCTCCCTCGGTGTGGAGACTCCTCCTCTCTTCCCTCTCCTCGGTGTGGAGACTCCTCCTCTCTTCCCTCTCCTCGGTGTGGAGACTCCTCCTCTCTTCCCTCTCCTCGGTGTGGAGACTCCTCCTCTCTTCCCTCCCCTCGGTGTGGAGACTCCTCCTCTCTTCCCTCCCCTCGGTGTGGAGACTCCTCCTCTCTTCCCTCTCCTCGGTGTGGAGACTCCTCCTCTCTTCACCCGTCCCATCCAGCAGTAGCAGCCTCTGTGTCTTCCTCCTGTGTGCATCATCAAGGGGGAGGAGTCATCCCGTCTGACACCTACCAGCTGCTCCTCCATCAGGACCGACAGCTCCGCCTGCTGCAGGAGCAGGTAACCACAACAACCGCTGTTTTACGTTTTTATTTGTTACAAACTAGGGCTGTGCTCGACTGAAGAACTTATTAGTCGACTAACACTCATTCAACTGTATCGACTAATCGATTAGTTGATTTAATCGACAAATCTGTAAATCTGAGTTTCTCCACAAAGAGTCATGTTAAAGCACCACTTTAATTCTTGTGTTTACCAGAGATGTGCTCGTACGGTTCTTGGAAATAAGTCATTCAGCATGAAAACAGCATCAGACATGACTAATGGACTAAACTCATAGTGTTAGTGTTCAAAAGTTTGATCTATAAAAAGTGTATAAAGGAGATATACATACAGACAAATGTCCTGATTTGCCTCAGCGTTTAATTTACGTAAAAGAAGTGAAGGAGGGGTTGTCAGCTGTCATGCTGCTTCCTTTATCATGGATAGCAATTTAGGTAACAACTGGTAGATTTATATTCTCACTTATGTAAGGTTGGGTATTGTTTGGGTTTTTTCGATACCGATGCTAAAGCAATACTTAGAACCAGGGATGCACCAAATCCAGGATTGGGCTGAATATTGGACTTTTTGACGGGGTTCGGGTTTCTGCTGAACCGTAGAATTTTGTTCCCAGGGAACCGAAACCTACGCTGTCAGTCGGCGCGCTACACTGGTCACCGTAATGACGGCGCCGTTGATTATGGGAAGGTGTTTATGTAGGTGGAGCGTTGCAGTAGGCTGTGAGAAAGTGGACATGGATCTGGTGAGCAGTGGGCTGTGAGAAAGTGGACATGGATCTGGTGAGCAGTAGGCTGTGAGGAAGTGGACATGGATCTGGTGAGCAGTAGACTGTGAGGAAGTGGACATGGATCTGGTGTGCAGTAGGCTGTGAGGAAGTGGACATGGATCTGGTGAGCAGTAGACTGTGAGGAAGTGGACATGGATCTGGTGTGCAGTAGGCTGTGAGAAGGTGGACATGGATCTGGTGAGCAGTGGGCTGTGAGAAAGTGGACATGGATCTGGTGTGCAGTAGGCTGTGAGAAGGTGGACATGGATCTGGTGAGCAGTGGGCTGTGAGAAAGTGGAGATGGATCTGGTGAGCAGTAGGCTGTGAGAAGGTGGACATGGATCTGGTGAGCAGTAGGCTGTGAGAAAGTGGACATGGATCTGGTGAGCAGTGGGCTGTGAGAAAGTGGACATGGATCTGGTGAGCAGTAGGCTGTGAGGAAGTGGACATGGATCTGGTGAGCAGTAGGCTGTGAGAAAGTGGACATGGATCTGGTGAGCAGAACAAGTTGTCCGGCAGTACTTTCAGTCAAAACAAGGCCATTCAAGTCCAGCTACATGTTCAGTTTGTTCAATGCTGATTGGTCTGGTGGTGGCGAGGACCCTAAACTATACACAACATGGCCGCTGTTACAACATCTGGTCTGAAACATCTGGAAGAATACGAGTTGTTCATGAAGGAATCTCCAGACAGCAGCCAGAATGCAGCAACTTCAGGTACAGCAAAGGAAGGACAGTCCCTGTTTACTTCGTTCATGTGTTTACTGGGTTCATGGACTGAGGATGGGAGGAGGAGTCAGCACAATCTCAACCAGTGGAGTCAGGATTCAGACCAACTCCAAAAATCTGGACTCAGTGCATCCCTACTTAGAACTAGAAATAGAAATAATATATTTTTTTTTTTTATGACACTCCCTCTTCTTTCTGGTCAGGTGTTTGTTTGTGAGGTTGTCATGGTTTGTCTTCAGGTCCAGATGTTGCTGGAGGCTCAGAGGAAACTTCAGTCGTCGTCCGGCCAGCAGGTCGATACTCAGACACCCAAAAGCACCGCCAGCATCGCCGTGGGAACAGGTGAGACACACGGGATCCCTGTAGGTCCCATGGACCGGTATCATTCAAAAAATGACTTGTTTTCTCAACAACTCTGGGTTTCCAATTTCCCATTTTTCTTGAGTCTGTCTCAACACATGTTGTCTAAATGTGGCCTTATCCTGATGTCGTAAAAAGCTACAAAAAAGTTCCAGAAAGGCAACGAAAAAACCTCGGGAAATTGTAAAAAAAAAAAAAAAACTCGAAAAAAGCGGCTAACATGTTTTTATGTTTGGAGAAAGCGCCAAAAAACTTAGAAAGAAGCATAAAAAGCATTGATTTAGAAAATCCAATGAATATGAATGTATTTTTTTTACATTTCTCTCTGTTTCCAGGTGCCAGTTTGTTCTGGGGGACTCCGGTCCAGTTCCCCCTCCCCCATCAGCTAGAACAGGCTCCTCCCCCTTCCTCACAGGGTGACCTGTCCGTCAACGGGCCTGGGGGCGGAGCCGAGAACAGTGACATCACAACTCAAGAGGCTGCCTGCTCCCCCTCTGCTCAGCACAGGTGAGACAGCTGTTAGCTTCAGATAATCTCTTTTTTTTTTAAAGGGTAACGTCAGGGGTTTCACCCTGGACTCTCTGTCTTCATGTGTTCGTGTGTCTGAGTGTCTGATGGGATCAACAGTCTTTGAAACTGATCCAGTATTGAAAGCATACTATGCAGTCTCTGTTTTTGTGGGGATTGGATAGTGGAGTACTTGTATTTAACGCTACCGTTTAGGGCTGAAACGATTCCTCGAATAATTTGATTACAAAAAAAGCTCGAAGCAAAATTCTTTGCCTCGAAGCTTCGTTAAATCAATGTAATTAAGGTTGTACGGCTCACTGTGTTTCCGCACGGAGGATATTACTAGCGCACAAGAGGTTTGCGCTTCTGCGGACACAACACAAGCACAGACAGTATATAAACTTAATTTAATATACCGTAAGCTTCATACAGTCACATTTACCCTCTGGTCAGTGAACAGCTCTTTTGCATATCCAGTGCAAAGAGCCAGAGGCAAGAAGGGGAATGGGGTGAAAAAAGATTAACATTTGGGCCTCCAAAAATGTACTATTGTAATGTATTTTTTTAGTTTTTTTTTTTTAAGGGTCTTGGAATTTGGCAATAAAATGTTTTGCTTTTTCTAAAAAAGGAAACCTGTCTTTTGTATATTTACAAGCTACAGGTTTCCTTATTTTTAGTAAACAGCAATAAGAAATATTTACTATTGCTGTTTACTAAGTATTTCTTACTAAGTGTTTCTTATCCGATTACTCGATTAATCGCTGGAATAATCGGTAGAATAATCGATTACTAAAATAATCGATAGCTGCAGCCCTACTACCGTTGCTGCTTTTTAGCTCTCGCCAACGAGTGAAAGCCTGACCGAGTGGGACTCTTGTCCGGTTCCTCAGTCTCTCATTTTCTTTTCCTTGACTCTTCCGACTGCGCTTTCTTCGTGTCATCTTCGTCATGATTCACGTCTGAAGTGTGTGCTAGTGTCTTCCATAGAGGCTGCTTCTTAAGGTCCTGCCACACCGTGCCGATAACCGGCCGTGTGACAGTCTGGCGAGGTCGGTGGCTCCAGTCTGTTCGGTGTGTAAGCAGCTTTATATGTTGTTGATGTATGTGACGTTGGGATTCTCGCGAGATTTGGCGGGGCGCCACCTCTCAAACCTGCATTGCTGGTTTTGCCAGCAGCTGCTTTGCTATAGGGATGAATCGCCCTACTACGAGTTTGTTTACCATCAAAATCCCTTTGAAGGTTCTATATTAAGGTACAAATCTTGCATAATGTGCCTTTTAAACAAGAAACCGAAAGCTGTAATGTAACCCTACAGGCAGAACCGTTGCGTGGGTTGAGCCAACTGTGCCTCGAACCTCCTCCTCTTGTTTAATACTGGACCAGTTTCAGAGATAGTTGTTCACATCAGTGACTTAGACACCATTTCATGGCGAAATAGGGTTGAAGAAATACCAAAGTTAACCTGTAAAGACAAACCCTTGGACTCAAACTGGTAACATGTTGTGTTTCAGCGTCAGCGGGCTGCAGAGTCCCGTCCTGGGAGAGAGTGTGAGCATGTACAGACCTGCAGACAACCAGCACAGCTTCTTTAACAACCTGATGGTAATAACCACAATATGATCTAAATATTCACGGTTTTATTCTGAAAAAGACTAAGCTTGTAAATCTGTTTCAGTGGCTAATGAAAGTGAATATTCCCCCAATATTCCTGTTTACATACAGCCGTGATGTAAAACCCTAAACGTGTTCATTCATTCATTCAACCTTTATTTAAACTGGAGAGATCTTTGAGGGACGGCGCTCATTTACAATGACATGGACTAATTACAAAGACCACAACACCACAGAAAAGAATAAACCATCATAACAAAGATAAAGAAGACAAATGGACAGAGTACGTACGTCCACATTTAACACACACACCCACACACAGCAGGGCACGCAAGAACGCACACACACACACACACACACACACACACACAGCAGGGCACGCAAGAAACACACACACACACACACACACACACACCCACACACAGCAGGGCACGCAAGAACGCACACACACACACACACACACAGCAACGCACACAAGAACACACACACACACAGCAAAGCACGCAAGAACGCACACACACACACACACACACACACAGCAACGCACACAAGAACACACACACACACAGCAACGCACACAAGAAACACACACACACACACACAGCAAAGAACGCACGCACACACACACACACACACAGACACAGCAACGCACACAATAACACACACACACACAGACACAGCAACGCACACAATAACACACACACACACAGACACAGCAACGCACGCAAGAACACACACACACACACACACAGACACAGCAACGCACGCAA
>NC_041339.1:38055180-38065180 GCF_004354835.1 Perca flavescens | reverse complement strand
TCCAGATGTTGGGTCTGGGAACTCCCCATTGGTCAGGGCTCAATCCGAGGGGCGGGATAAACAGTTGTCTTTCAAATTCTCTCTGCACCAATAGGATAGCACTACAACCAATCAGAGCAACGCTAGCTGGTAGATTAAACTTTAAACTCTGAACACATTTCTCTTTTTTAAGAATGACTTCAGAGTCGTTCTTTGTTCTTTTCTCAATGAAAAGCTGAACTCAGAGTCTCCCAGAAGACCTCTGTTCACCAGCAGCAGCCATAAGCCCCGCCCACCCACTCTATACACGATGTGATTGGCCCAGCCAGAGTTTGGTTTTTCCAGCTCGCAAGCCAACGGAGAGTTACTAGACCCCCCCCCCTGGCTGTGAATTACATTTGCTGCTGCTAGGGTGGGCTGGATTTCTAGGCTATCACATTTTGGGAAGGAGAATTTAAATGTTGAACTTTAGTTTGAAATCCAGAAGTCTCAACTTTGATCTTTCTATATAAGCAACTACCTGATAATACCCAAATATAAACACCTGTAATATGAATATAAATCTGACGTTTTCTCCTTAAAATATTCATATTATTACTATTATTATTTTTTTCAAAATATTTTCGACATTTTTTCTCAAAATATTCTTTCTTTCAAAAATATTCGGACATTTTTACTCAATATTTCGACTATTTTCTCTAAATAAGACTTTTTTTTTTTTTTTTTTTTTTCCAAATATTCTGACTTTTTTTTCTCAAAATATTAAAACTTTTTTTTCTCCCCAAATATTTCTCATTTCTTTTCTCAATATTGAGACTTTTTTTGTTCCAAATCTGAACCGAGGTGAGCCTGTGTTCATAAAGAAGCTGGTGATGCCAGCCTCAGCCTGTCCAGTGTTTCCAGATGCTCTCTGTTGCTTAACGAGGACTTCTTGCAGCCTCGATGTGCGTCCCAGGTATTGATCGGGGATCAGGGATCGGGGATCGGGCTCCAGCTGTTTGCTGCAGGTCCACATGTTTGTTGACCAACAGGATCGATGTCTCAAAGGTTGCTGACGGGACGTCCCAGCGCTCTGCGGGACACTGACCCGAGTCTGAAACCACTCGACGCTGCGTCTGATCAGGTAAGATTTAATTTCTTTATCCTCCTCTGTGATTCTGATTCTCCCTGAATGCAGCGCTGCTGGAAACAAACACATGGATCAATATAGGAGGACTCTTTAAAATAAGATTTTAGCTACTTCCAAATAGAAAGAGAGCTCGTTAGATGGACTTTAAACACAGCTGCCCTGTTATTCATGTCTAGGAGTGTGGATTTAAACTGAGCTCCTCTGAGTTTTAGCTCTATGTTCTCTGTGTTTTAATCTCTAGTTTGTGACTTTACGGTGTGTTGACCTCCAGGTTTTTATTTTAGAGATTTTATTTTGATCTGTTCTGTCTGTGGTTGTGTCTGAATCTGGACGGTAACGTTGAATGTGATGAACTTTAAGTTTTGAGTTCTGAGAGAAAAGTCAGAATAACAGAAACTAGGACTCAGAGTTTGATCTTCATGTTTTTATCGTAATACGTTTTAACGATAAATTAAAACCAGTAACAGCAGCACAGTTAGTCTGAGAGGGAGGGGGGACCTGAGGGAATGAGTGACTGGACTTTACAACGGGGGTGTGTGTTTGTTTGTGTGTGTGTGTGTGTGTGTGTGTGTGTGTGTGTGTGTGTGTGTGTGTGTGTGTGTGTCTCTCTGTGTGTGTGTGTGTCTGTGTGTGTGTTCTGGAGTTGCAGTTATATTAAAGGAATACTCCACTGTTTGTTGAACTAGTGTTATTCACCCTCTCCTCTATATTTATATAGGTGGGCAAACACATTTTTGTCTCTTGCATTGTCTTAGTCCGGCAACGCCGCCGCTAGCTTAGCTTAGCATAATGAATGGAATCCTTTGTTGCCGTTAGCATGTCGTGAGTAAAAGTGACCCAACAACAAAAACAAAACCTTTTTACTTCTTGTGGCCTGCGTATTCACAACAAGTGAACATAATAATGCAGATTAAGACTAGATGATTTCCTAGGCAGATATTGACGTGGGACTATGTTGAGTGGAAGTAGACAACAGCCGAAGCACTGCTACTCGGGCACAGAGATATCAGCAGCCCACGGGGCTACACGGGCTTTCGACATACATTGCGTATATTTACACTTTGAATTTCGTCATGGCATTTATATATCACATACTCTATGGTCTTACAAAGCTAACGCTTTTGACCGATTTCAATTTCATCCATTTTTGTGAATTGGAGAAGTCTCGTTAGGAGGAAGCTAGCTACGGCAACAAAGCACCCCATTCATTACGCTACGCTAAGCTGGCGGCGGCGCCGGACTAAGACGATGCATGCACTGATACAAAAATGTGTTTGCCCGCCTACAGTACAGGCCAAAAGTTTGGACACACCTTCTCATTCAATGCGTTTCCTTTTTATTTTCATGACTATTTACATTGTAGATTCTCACTGAAGGCATCAAAACTATGAATGAACACATATGGAATTATGTACTTAACAAAAAAGTGTGAAATAACTGAAAACATGTCTTATATTTTAGATTCTTCAAAGTAGCCACCCTTTGCTTTTTTATTAATAAGGGAAATAATTCCACTAATGAACCCTGACAAAGCACACCTGTGAAGGTAAAACCATTTCAGGTGACTACCTCATGAAGCTCATTGAGAGAACACCAAGGGTTTGCAGAGTTATCAAAAAAAGCAAAGGGTGGCTACTTTGAAGAATCTAAAATATAAGACATGTTTTCAGTTATTTCACACTTTTTTGTTAAGTACATAATTCCATATGTGTTCATTCATAGTTTTGATGCCTTCAGTGAGAATTGACAATGTAAATAGTCATGAAAATAAAAAGGAAACGCATTGAAGGAGAAGGTGGGTCCAAACTTTTGGCCTGTCCTGTATATAAATATAGAGGAGACGGTGAATAACCCTATTTCAACAAACAGTGGAGTATTCCTTTAACAGTTAGCTAAAAGTAATAATGAAATTCATACATATTTAAATGTTGTAATCCATTATTATTATTATTATTATTATTATTATTATTATTATTATTATTATTATTATTATTATTATTATTATTATTATTAATAATCTTTAACAAACAGAAATCTGCTCAGAATGTCTTTAATCGGAGTCTGTAGATGTTCTGTTTGTGTCTGAGAACAGTTTGGATCCCAACAAGAAAACTGGAAAAACTCACCAGAAGCAGAAGCGTCTCTCCGTGCAGAATGAGGGCTCCTGATTGGCTGTTGGTTCTGGCGATCCTGCCGCTCGCCTCCCTTGCCGTCCCTCCGGACATCTGCAGCGCCAAACCCAAAGACCTGGGCCTGGAGCCGCGCTGCATCTACCGCAGCCCGGAGCCAGAGGGCCCCACGGTGGCCCCCCCCGAGGCCATCCCCGACGCCACCAACCCCCGCGTGTGGGAGCTGTCCAAGGCCAACGGGCGCTTCGCCCTGGCACTCTACAAACAGCTGGCGCTCAGTAAGACCCCCGACACCAACATCTTCATGTCCCCCATCAGCATCTCCACCGCCTTCGCCATGACCAAGCTGGGAGCCTGCAACCGCACGCTGCAGCAGATCATGCAGGTCAGAGACCACGTTCTCCATAATACTGGTCCAGTATTAAACCAGAACCGAGCTGTGATGTAACCCTACAGGACTAATGTTCAGCTGCAGTTGGAGTCCACTAAAAGTCCACCAGACTCCATGTAAATAATCAGGACTTTTATCATCGTAAAACACACTTTATTCAAAGTGGACAGAAACTAAATAAAACTACCAAAAGCCGTCTTGGTTCATCTTTCCACTGTTCCAACAATCACCACTCTGGATTGGTTGAAATAAACCCTTAATTCACCCATTTACATGTGGAGATATGCTGGCTCTATACACGCTAAAAGTCCTGATTATTTACATGGAGTCTGGTGGAGATATGCTGGCTCTATACACGCTAAAAGTCCTGATTATTTACATGGAGTCTGGTGGAGATATGCTGGCTCTATACACGCTAAAAGTCCTGATTATTTACATGGAGTCTGGTGGAGATATGCTGGCTCTATACACCCTAAAAGTCCTGATTATTTACATGGAGTCTGGTGGAAATATGCTGGCTCTATATACACTAAAAGTCCTGATTATTTACATGGAGTCTGGTGGAACTTTTAGTGGACTCTAACAGACCAATACTGGACCAGTTTCAGAGATTGTTGTCCCATCAGAAGTCTTTCTGCCTGCAGGTGTTTCAGTTCGACACCATCAAAGAGAAGACGTCGGATCAGGTCCACTTCTTCTTCGCCAAACTCAACTGCCGTCTGTACCGGAAGAAGGACGCGACCACGTCGCTGATCTCGGCCAACCGGCTGTTTGGAGACAAGTCTCTGGTCTTCAGCGAGACGTACCAGAACATCAGCGAGACGGTGTACGGCGCCAAGCTGCTGCCGCTCAACTTCAGGGTAACGTATCGCTCGTCCTCTTCCTCTCTGGGAAACACACCACACTACTTCTAGACATTTATTATGATTCTTTTTTTCCACTGTTTTAGTGCCTTTTCAAACCTTTCTTTTTTATCCTTTTTTCAACGCTTTTATAGCTTTTTGCCCATATTATGAAAAAATCACTTTTTCTGGTGATTTGGGGTGTTATTTTGTGTCTGTGGTGCTTCCACACACATACAAACTTTGATAAATCCATCCGTGGTGTTCTGAGTGAGATCCAGTTTCTGAATGTGTCCTGCCTTCAGTCTCCTGGTGACCTGACTCCGCCAGATGGATTGCTTCGCATTTGCTCGGCATATCCATCTGGGAACTTTCCGTTGGAGAACTTTTGGGAAGGGGCGGAAATACTGGTTAGCTGATTGGATGAACCATGTGTCTATAACGTATGTTGGTGATAGATGGGCCAAATCAACCAATCAGATCCACAAAGCGTATGACAATACAACCACAAGCCCGCCCCTGCTGCTGCAGGCAAAGCATAGCTCGTTAGCTCAGCATGCAACATGTCGGTAAAGGAGATTTGCCGTTTGTGTAACGACAATTTAGGAATAAAAGAATAAAAGGCCCCATTTCAGGTTCCCGGACCATATTCCAAAAGAAGGATCCAAGAGGAAAAAAGCATTAGCGAGTGGCTAACAGAATTAAGGCTACCGCTGGCTGATAATACTGGTTAGCTGATTGGATAAACCATCTGTCTATCACCACCTAACCCACCTCAAAACCAACGCTGATTGGTCGGTCGTTTGGCTAACGGCTCCAAATTTTCTCTGTCTCAAGATGCCGGACTGATCTGAGAGGAGAAAACTGGAGCTCGCCAGATCAGGACGGTCTCACGAGGCTAGTCTCCTGGTGAGCTGTTCACAACCTGCACGGCTTTCTACGTCACTAGCCAAAACGAGCTGGCTAACCTCAACCGTGTTAGCATGCTAACGCTAATGCTAACACTAGCATGCTACCTCGTTCTCAATAGCAAAGCACTGCTACAACACACACTAGTTCACCATAATCTCCAGAAGAACTACTTCCATGAGCTCCCTGGTTTAGAAGAAGTCTCCCAGCTGATCCTGCCTTGGAACTGACTGAAGTCTTTTACTGTCTATGGAGCTAGCTGACATGAGCTACATCTGAGCTACTGAGCATGTGCGAGTGCAATCAAAGATAGTACAGAAGAAGAAGAAGAAAAGAGGTCTCACTCTGTAGCTAAAACAGAGACCTGAACACAGGGTGAAAAGAGAGAGATGTGCAGTACAACAAAAATATGGTGTATTTTGAAAATCAAACCATGTAAACCAATTCTTGTACAACCTTAAAATACAGTTATGAACCTGAAAATTAGCATAATATGGGCGCTTAAGATTGATATTTCATAGCTTATATTATGTCTAAATCCTTGACGTTCCACTTCCGTGATTGGTCCGATGCCCCCAGATGTTCCTCTGTCTCTGTGTTGATTTGTGAGGACTACGGTTAACTGCTCCTCAGATCTCTGCAGGGTAAATCCAGACAGCTAGCTAGACTATCTGTCTGTCTGTCTGTCTGTCTGTCTAACAGCTAGCTAGACTATCTGTCTGTCTGTCTGTCTAACAGCTAGCTAGACTATCTGTCTGTCTGTCTGTCTGTCTAACAGCTAGCTAGACTATCTGTCTGTCTGTCTGTCTGTCTGTCTGTCTAACAGCTAGCTAGACTATCTGTCTGTCTGTCTGTCTGTCTGTCTGTCTAACAGCTAGCTAGACTAGTTTTCTGTTCCACGACTAAAACTACTTCTGAAGGTCCACATGTTCCACCAGAACCAGTTCCTTCCTGAGACTATTTAGCAGAGGCACCGTGGCTCCGTCTGGAGCTTAGCCCCGCCCCCAACGATGATTCTGATTGGTTTAAAGAAATGCCAATAAACCAGAGCACGTTTTTCTGGCTATAGGAGACTCTGTGTCTATAATAAGTTCTGGTTCTGTGGTTCTACAG
Organism: Perca flavescens; assembly: GCF_004354835.1. NCBI lineage: Eukaryota > Metazoa > Chordata > Actinopteri > Perciformes > Percidae > Perca > Perca flavescens. Next base: position 38,058,688 of record NC_041339.1, on the reverse strand, counting down.
GAGAACCCGGATGCGGCCCGCGTCACCATCAACAACTGGATCTCCAACAAGACCGAAAACCTGATCCAGGAAACGCTGCCGGTCGGATCGCTGGACTCCACCACGATGCTGGTCCTCGTCAACACCATCTACTTCAAGGTATTACAATCTCCTGACTGGCTAGTAGTCCTTACCTAGGTACTGTCAGGGCCCTCATACTCTGCTCCTGACTGGCTAGTAGTCCTTGTCCCTTGTGGATGTTGTGTGTGTCTCTCTTGTGCATATTTTGTGTGTCTCTCTGTGCATGTTGTGTGTGTCTCTCTGTGCATGTTGTGTGTCTCTCTGTGCATGTTGTGTGTCTCTCTGTGCATGTTGTGTGTGTCTCTCTGTGCATGTTGTGTGTGTCTCTGTGCATGTTGTGTGTCTCTCTGTGCATGTTGTGTGTCTCTCTGTGCATGTTGTGTGTGTCTCTCTGTGCATGTTGTGTGTCTCTCTGTGCATGTTGTGTGTCTCTCTGTGCATGTTGTGTGTCTCTCTTGTGCATGTTGTGTGTCTCTCTGTGCATGTTGTGTGTGTCTCTTGTGCATGTTGTGTGTCTCTCTGTGCATGTTGTGTGTCTCTCTGTGCATGTTGTGTCTCTCTTGTGCATGTTGTGTGTGTCTCTCTGTGCATGTTGTGTGTCTCTCTGTGCATGTTGTGTGTCTCTCTGTGCATGTTGTGTGTCTCTCTTGTGCATGTTGTGTGTCTCTCTGTGCATGTTGTGTGTGTCTCTGTGCATGTTGTGTGTCTCTCTGTGCATGTTGTGTGTCTCTCTGTGCATGTTGTGTGTCTCGCTTGTGCATGTTGTGTGTGTCTCTCTGTGCATGTTGTGTGTCTCTCTGTGCATGTTGTGTGTCTCTCTGTGCATGTTGTGTGTCTCTCTTGTGCATGTTGTGTGTCTCTGTGCATGTTGTGTGTCTCTCTGTGCATGTTGTGTGTCTCTCTTGTGCATGTTGTGTGTCTCTCTGTGCATGTTGTGTGTCTCTCTGTGCATGTTGTGTGTCTCTCTCTGTGCATGTTGTGTGTCTCTCTTGTGCATGTTGTGTGTCTCTCTGTGCATGTTGTGTGTGTCTCTCTGTGCATGTTGTGTGTCTCTCTGTGCATGTTGTGTGTCTCTGTGCATGTTGTGTGTGTCTCTGTGCATGTTGTGTGTGTCTCTCTGTGCATGTTGTGTGTCTCTCTTGTGCATGTTGTGTGTCTCTGTGCATGTGCATGTGCATTGTGTGTCTCTCTGTGCATGTTGTGTGTGTCTCTCTGTGCATGTTGTGTGTCTCTCTTGTGCATGTTGTGTGTCTCTCTGTGCATGTTGTGTGTCTCTCTTGTGCATGTTGTGTGTCTCTATGTGCATGTTGTGTGTGTCTCTCTGTGCATGTTGTGTGTGTCTCTCTGTGCATGTTGTGTGTGTCTCTCTGTGCATGTTGTGTGTCTCTCTGTGCATGTTGTGTGTCTCTCTGTGCATGTTGTGTGTGTCTCTCTGTGCATGTTGTGTGTCTCTCTGTGCATGTTGTGTGTGTCTCTGTGCATGTTGTGTGTGTCTCTCTGTGCATGTTGTGTGTCTCTCTGTGCATGTTGTGTGTCTCTCTGTGCATGTTGTGTGTGTCTCTCTGTGCATGTTGTGTGTGTCTCTCTTGTGCATGTTGTGTGTGTCTCTCTGTGCATGTTGTGTGTGTCTCTCTGTGCATGTTGTGTGTGTCTCTCTTGTGCATGTTGTGTGTGTCTCTCTTGTGCATGTTGTGTGTGTCTCTCTGTGCATGTTGTGTGTCTCTGTGCATGTTGTGTGTGTCTCTGTGCATGTTGTGTGTGTCTCTGTGCATGTTGTGTGTGTCTCTCTGTGCATGTTGTGTGTCTCTCTGTGCATGTTGTGTGTCTCTCTGTGCATGTTGTGTGTGTCTCTGTGCATGTTGTGTGTGTCTCTCTGTGCATGTGTTGTGTGTCTCTCTGTGCATGTTGTGTGTCTCTCTGTGCATGTTGTGTGTGTCTCTCTGTGCATGTTGTGTGTGTCTCTCTGTGCATGTTGTGTGTGTCTCTCTTGTGCATGTTGTGTGTGTCTCTCTGTGCATGTTGTGTGTGTGTCTCTCTCTTGTGTGTTTTGTGCGTGTCTCTCGTGTGTGTTGTGTGTTGTGTGTGTCTGTCGTGCGAGTTGTGTGTTTATTGTGTGTGTGTTGAGTGTGTGTGTGTGTGTGTGTGTGTGTGTGTTGTGTGTTTATTGTGTGTGTGTGTGTTGTGTGTATTGTGTGTTTATTGTGTGTGTGTGTGTTGTGTGTATTGTGTGTTTATTTTGTGTGTGTGTGTGTGTGTGTGTGTTTGTGTGTGTATGTTGTGTGTGTGTCTGTTGTGCGAGTTGTGTGTTCATTGTGTGTGTGTGTGTGTGTGTTGTGTGTATTGTGTGTTTATTTTGTGTGTGTGTGTGTGTGTTTGTGTGTATGTTGTGTGTGTGTCTGTTGTGCGAGTTGTGTGTTCATTGTGTGTGTGTGTGTCTGTGTTGTGTGTATTGTGTGTTTATTTTGTGTGTGTGTGTGTGTTTGTGTGTATGTTGTGTGTGTCTGTTGTGCGAGTTGTGTGTTCATGTGTGTGTGTGTGTGTGTGTGTGTGTGTGTGTGTGTGTGTGTGTGTGTGTGTGTGTGTGTGTTGTGTGTATTGTGTGTTTATTTTGTGTGTGTGTTTGTGTGTATGTTGTGTGTGTGTCTGTTGTGCGAGTTGTGTGTTCATTGTGTGTGTGTGTGTGTGTGTGTGTGTGTGTGTCTGTTGTGCGAGTTGTGTGTTTATTGTGTTTATGTGTGTGTTTATTGTGTGTGTGTGTGTTTTGTGTGTGTGTGTGTGTGTGTGTGTGTGTGTGTGTGTGTGTGTGTGTGTGTGTGTGTGTGTGTGTGTGTGTGTGTGTGTGTGTGTGTGTGTGTCCAGGGCCAGTGGAAGAAGAAGTTTGACCCAGACCTGGTGTACCAGTCTGAGTTTGCGGTGAGCAGCGAGCGGCGCTGCCCGGTCCACATGATGTACCAGGAGGCCCGCTTCAGGTACCGGTCCCTCCCCGAGGACCAGGTCCAGCTGCTGGAGCTGCCCTACCGCGGAGACGCCATCACCATGGTGATCATCCTGCCCGCCAAAGACACCACGCTCGCCCAGGTAACCTGCACCGAGAGGGGGGGGGGGATACTATACAACAACAACAACAACAACAACAACATGGAAGAGCTTGTTGTTGGCTGGATGTTACAGTAGGGCTGCACAACCAAACACATTCTGATCACAATCTGGGCTTCTAGAGGGGGACACAGGAGGCATCCCGTCCACCAACATACGATCACATGACTGCCCCCCCCACCAACATACGATCACATGACTGCCCCCCCCACCAACATACGATCACATGACTGCCCCCCACCAACATACGATCACATGACTGCCCCCCCCACCAACATACGATCACATGACTGCACCCCCCCCACCAACATACGATCACATGACTGCCCCCCCACCAACATACGATCACATG
>NC_041339.1:38040180-38047680 GCF_004354835.1 Perca flavescens | reverse complement strand
CCCTTGGACTCTTATGTCTCCATGTTTGTGTGTCTGATGAGAACAACAATCTGGGAAACTGGTCCAGTATTAAACCAGAACCGAGCTGTAATGTAACCCTACAGGACTAATGTTCAGCAGCTGCTAGAGTCCACTAAAACCCACCAGACTCCATGTAAATAATCAGGACTTTTAGTGTGTATAGAGCCAGCATATCTCCACCAGACTCCATGTAAATAATCAGGACTTTTAGCGTGTATAGAGCCAGTATATCTCCACCAGACTCCATGTAAATAATCAGGACTTTTATCAATGTAAAACACACTTAATTCAAAGAGGACAGAAACTAAATAAAACTACCAAAAGCCATCTTGGTTCATCTTTCCACTGTTCCAACAATCACCACTCTGGTTTGGTTGAAATAAACCCTTAATTCACCCATTTACATGTGGAGATATGCTGGCTCTATACACGCTAAAAGTCCTGATTATTTACATGGAGTCTGGTGGAGTTTGGTGATGGTGATTTCGGGGCTGTTTCATGTTAAACTAAAAGGATCTTACTCTTTAACTAAAAGGTCTATCTCTGTAGGGATCCATCCCATAATGTTATCACTTAGAAACACATGTATGTTGAAAGGTTATAAAATAATACCAAGGTTCCCCTTTAAAGAGACATCACAGGTCAGACTGTAAATATGAAGTGTTGAACACTCTTTGGTTCACGCTAACTTCAGTTTAAAACAGGATCTTGGGAAGCAACTCTGATCCGACTTTTCCTTCTTCGTAGATTCCTCCAGCCGGACCGGAGTGGGCTGAACCGGACCGGCTGTGTTTGGAAGCAGCGTTTTCTGGACTTAAACTGGCTTGAAATGATGTGCTGAAAATAAAAAAGTTGCTACAGTCGCTTCAGACCGGTTTAGGAAGTTGTCGTTGTGTCACATGACAAACTGCGTTCAGATATCACGGCTGAGCAAAGTTACAATTTCTTGCTTAAAGGGTAACTGGCGTATTTTCCAACCTGGACCCTGTTTAACTGTTTTTGTGTCTGACTGATGGGAACAGCCCAGTACCGACCGGGCTGCAACGTAACCCTGCAGAACAAATGTTCATGTGTGAGAGTCTGACAACACTATGGAAAGGATCCCTACAGAGATAGACCTTTAAAACATCTTTGAGACCTTTCTGTTTAACCACAAACAGCTCTGAAGTTGCTAACACCAAACTCCACCAGACTCCATGTAAATAATCAGGACTTTTAGCGTGTATAGAGCCAGCATATCTCCACATGTAAATGGGTGAATTAAGAGTTTATTTCAACCAAACCAGAGTGGTGATTGTTGGAACAGTGGAAAGATGAACCAAGACGGCTTTTGGTAGTTTTATTTAGTTTCTGTCCACTTTGAATGAAGGGTATTTTATGATGATAAAAGTCCTGATTATTTACATGGAGTCTGGTGGAGTTTGGTGATGGTGATTTCGGGGCTGTTTCATGTTAAACTAAAAGGATCTTACTCTTTAACTAAAAGGTCTATCTCTGTAGGGATCCATCCCATAATGTTGTCAGACACTTAGAATAATAATCTGAGTCTGTCAGCAGCAACAACAGAACTTTTAGTGACTCTAACTGCTGCTGAACATTAGTCCTGTAGGGTTACATTACAGCCCGGTTCTGGTTTAATACTGGACCAGGTTCAGACACACATGGAGACAGAGAGTCCAGGGTGAAGAAACAGCAGTTACCCTTTAATGTGTATGAATGTTTGTGTGTCTTGTGTGTGTTTCTTGGTGCAGGATGTGCTGATGTGTTTCTGTCAGAGCTGGGCAACATGTTTATTAAAATGCTTCTTTATGTATGATTGATCCTGATGGACAGTTTGTCCGTTACGGTACGACCCACTTCTCTCCAAGGATTTATTTTAGAAAAATGTTTCAAAAGTGTTTGTTTCCTAGTAAAGTGTCCGACGGCTGAACGGTTTACACATTCATCCAGAAAATACTCTGGATCTATAGATATATATATATATATATATATTAAATATCATCGTGTGCAAACTAGCAGCAACACACGCAGTTATCGTTAGCATATTTCACGTCTTATCAAGTTTTATAAACAGGTTTCTGAAGAGAAGAACATTTGTAGATTTAATAAATATTTTCTGTAAATTATATTTTATTTATATATATATATATACTTATTGTATTTACGTTGATATTATTTGGAGACTATTGGAAGCAGTAATGTTTGATTTATGAATACCTACTACCTGGCAGCCAATCAGAAAGCAGTATGTTCTGTCCTGGGTTTGTATTCCACGTTGCCCTGTGTGTCTCTGTGTGTGTCTCCGTGTGTGTGTGTATTTCTCTGTGTGTCTGTATATGTGGGTGTGGCTGTGTGTGTCTGTCTGTGTTTATCTGTGTGTGTGTGTGTGCGCGTGTGTGTATGTATATGTGTGTGTGTGTGGTTGTGTGTGTGTGTGTATGTATATGTGTGTGTGTCTGTCTGTGTTTATCTGTGTGTGTGTGTGTGTGTGTGTGTGTATATATGTGTGTGTGTGGTGTGTGTGTGTGTGTGTATGTATATGTGTGTGTGTCTGTCTGTGTTTATCTGTGTGTGTGTGTGTGTGTGTATGTATATGTGTGTATATGTGTGTGTATGTCTGTGTGTTTATCTGTGTGTGTGTGTGAGTTTTGTTTCAGCGGCACATAGCTCGCTCTGAGGTTTAGCCGTTAGCGTTGATGCTACGTAGAGGAAGGTAAAGGTCCGGTCTGAGTCTGTGTTTACCTGATAGTTCCTGGTTGAGCCTGAAGGTTGCGGCGCCGGCGGGAACATGGAGTCCAGCCGAGCCGCTGGCTTCACTTGCATAAAAAAACGTATCTGAGAAAGTGATCCACAGCTCGGTAGAAACGGTAGCTCCGTGTGCTACCGGCCTGCCAGACGACTGAATCCACTCCTAGCTTACCGACTTACGCACCAACGTCATTCAGAAGCAAAACAAACAGCTTAGTAGTTTAAATATGTCTGATAATATGTGGTTTCTTTATATCGTCTGTAGAAAAAGTTCTGCTTTTGATCCAGAGACTCCGTCTGAGAAGTGCTCGAGTTGTTTGGCCAACGCCGTCTTTCCTTTGGTTGCCGGGGGCGATGCGATGCGTCCTCCGGGACGGTCCCGGCAGACTTAAGTCTTATCGTCCGGCGCCGCGGCTAACGGATCTAACGGATCGGCTCCGATCGGCTCCTCGAACACAAAGCTTTCCGTTGTCCTTCTCACACATTGTCAGAGCAAAAAAAAAAAAAAAAGTGTCCCAGAAAAACTAAAACTAACAATAAAACATGTTCTGGTCTATAAAAATATCTGAGAGAGTAGCGGGGGGGCAGTGTGTCAGAGCGCCCCCTGGGGGGGGCAGTGTGACAGAGCGCCCCCTGGGGGGGGCAGTGTGTCAGAGCGCCCCCTGGGGGGGGCAGTGTGTCAGAGCGCCCCCTGGGGTGCGTTGCTGTATTGCGTAGTGATGAGAGGTAACTGAGCGGTGTAGCTTATCTGAGGCTTTCCTGCTGAGAGTCTGTTCTAACGGGCTCGTAATAACGCATTATGTAATAACTCATTATGTAATAACTCATTATGTAATAATGCATTATGTAATAACTCATTATGTAATAACTCATTATGTAATAACTCATTATGTAATAACTCATTATGTAATAATGCATTATGTAATAACTCATTATGTAATAACTCATTATATAATAACGCATTATGTAATAACTCATTATGTAATAACTCATTATATAATAACGCATTATGTAATAACTCATTATGTAATAACTCATTATATAATAACTCATTATATAATAATGCATTATGTAATAACTCAATGTAATAACGCATTATTTAATAACTCATTATGTGATATTTAGGGTCGGTCATCGTTTGGATTTTAACGATTCTGATTCCAATCCTGATTCTTCCTTCTGATTCCGGTTCTTATTGATTCTTGATTCTGATTCTTTGAGGGTGGAGTCGGGTCACATGTTTATTTCACCAATAAGAGGAAAGTTTTGTTTTGATCCAGAGGTGGATTGCAGTTTGACGAGGCTTTATCAACGTAAAATAAAGCCACGCTAGAGCACCGCTTACTGAGAGAAAAAAAGTGTCCCAGAAAAACTAAAACTAACAATAAAACATGTTCTGGTCTATAAAAATATCTGAGAGAGTAGCGGGGGGGCAGTGTGTCAGAGCGCCCCCTGGGGGGGGCAGTGTGTCAGAGCGCCCCCTGGGGGGGGCAGTGTGTCAGAGCGCCCCCTGGGGGGGGCAGTGTGTCAGAGCGCCCCCTGGGGGGGGCAGTGTGTCAGAGCGCCCCCTGGGGGGGTGTGTTGCTGTATGGGGCGTAGTGATGAGAGGAGTGATGAGAGGTAACTGAGCGGTGTAGCTTATCTGAGGCTTTCCTGCTGAGAGTCTGTTCTAACGGGCTCGTAATAACGCATTATGTAATAACTCATTACGTAATAACTCATTATGTAATAATGCATTATGTAATAACGCATTATGCATCCTAATCAAACCTTAAAATATAAGAAATGTTTACGGCATTATGTAATAAAACGCTGAACGCAGTATGTAATACAGCAACGGTTCTTACATCATGCTGGGGTTGAACTTGTTGTTTTTACGAAAATTTAATAATGTGGAGCATTATGTATTATAATAACCAACCAACATGGAAAAGGTTGGTTTCTCTACTGGCTCTGAAAGGCATTTAAACAATAAATGCATAAATGTAATGCATGTATTTCAAAAAAAGAGCAAAAACATCCAAAAAAGGGAAAGAAATGTCGGAAAAAGCGCCCAAAAACATTGAAAAACGCGACATTAACTTAAAAAAGCGTCAAAAACATTGGAAAGGAAATGACGCCTATGGGATGTTTTATTACATTTTTGTAAAAAAAAAGTGCGGCGCCAGCATTGTGTAAGAGCCGCCACGTTATGTTATAAATGATTACGTGTTGCGTTCAGGGCTTTACTTATAAAACACGGCTGACTTTTACACAATAAAGTGAAAATGTTTTCCATTTTAAAGTTGTTACATAATGAGTTGTTGTCCTTTCTCACAAGTCCTTAAAAACTGATTTGTGTTTCATTATTATCGTCAAACGTTAATCTGAAGAATTTATCTCAACGCCTAACTCATCCAGCACGGTGTGATCAGAGTTCTTCACCTTTCAGACGCATCATAACCAACATTTATACTACAGCTGCTTTTAAAAGCCTGGCTGGCTCGCCAAAAATCACCACATTCTTCGGTCTTCTTTCCAGGTAAACTTGTGTGATGTCAGCTTGTTAAATGTGAATATTTTCTAGTTTCTTCTCTCCTCTGGGACAGGTCCCACCTTTCTAAGATTTTTCTTAAAATTAGGCCCTATGTTCCCACATTTCTAGGACATTTTCAAAATTAAGTGTTGTGTTCCTACAATCCTTCAATTTAAGCCCTATCATCCCACAGCATTTTTTAGGGTTACGGTTAGTGGGATAAAATCAGATGCAAATTTATAAAAAAGGAAATGTGGGAACACAGGCAATCTCCCATGGACAAAACAAGACATTTGAGGACATCATCTTGGGCTTTTGGGGAAACACTGATCCACAAACATATACAGTACATATTGCCATCTTTAAGATGAGTCTTATTTTTGAAATTCCGTCTTTATATTTCTTCTTTTTATTAAAAAAAGAACAGTGTTTTCAGTTAAATGTCTGGAAGAAAAACTATATTTAAGTATCTTTTTTCTGTGATTTAAATGGAACTGATTGAGTTAAATGAGCGTTAACGATAGTCTTGTATTGTGGCACACTTTATATCGTATCTTAATGAAAACACCCCTAAATGAAACTAAACGTTAGTTGCAGACAGGGTCAGACATTAACATGTTGACTCACCGGCAGAGTTGGTTAAAATTTGCCGGCCAAACATTAACTTGCATTGTTTGTTGTTTGTTGTTTTCTACCAAACATCGGGGTTGCAAGTCCTGTTGGTTTATCCTCTGTTTTCATCCTTTTTTTCTTTTAAAAGGCTGGCTGGCTCGCCAAAAATCACCACATTCTTTCCTAATTTATTAGCCCAAGCTAAACGCCAGCTAACAGGAAACAGAAGTGACACAGGGGCTGGCGTTCAGTCTGTCTGTCTGCCTGCCTGTCGCTCTGATAGCAGAGAAACAGAAGAAACTAGCAGTAGCTTCCCCAAAATACAGACTGAAAAACAACTATTTTGGCAAAAACATTTACCCACCATGTGGCCGATAACCCTCAAACAGGAGATTTGGCGCCTGGCGAGAGTTAATTTCGGACCCTGGTTGCAGACATAAAGGACTAAGATTATATTTAAAAAGGAAAGAAATTAGTTTTAACGTCACAAAAGATGAGAAACTCCGATCACACCAGAACTGAACTTTATCAGCCGTAAAGCCGTTTTCTTCTCTCTGAAGTTTTTTGTGCAACCAAATGTTTTTAAAGCCCAAGTGGCGTTTAAAGAGCACGCAGGATTATTATTATTATTATTAGAAACCGAGCCGCTACGGATTGTCTCGAGGCAAATATGAAGCATTAAAACTGTTGAAACGTTGAAAGTGGCACTGAGGAGTTTGGCAAACTGTTGATTGCTGCACGTGAACCTAAAACCTGTTCAGGGCTGGGTATCCATTCTTTCAGATTCATAAGGGCCCGACTGCGTTTCAGATCCACTGGATCAGCGATGTATTTAAGCTGCTATACCAGTTGTAGAACTTATGGAATATGGAAGAGATTCTCCAACAAGAAAAGCAACAAAAACGTCCAACAGAAAAAAAAATGACAAACCGTAAAAGTAGAAATCTAACAAAGTCTGCTGAGGTGCATGTGGTTGTTGGAGTGTGACCAAACATATACAGTACATATTGCCATCTTTAAGATGAGTCTTATTTTTTTTAACCCTTATGTTGTCCTTCGGGTCCCAGTGACCCAAAGGACAAAACAAGGGTTATGTACTTTTGTTTACTTTGTTGAAAATTGCTCTCTAAATCCTGTCTCTTGTAAAGTAAGTAAGTAAAGTTTATTTCTAGAGCACATTTAAACACAGTTTAAGCTGACCAAAATGCTGTACAAACAAGCACTAAGGTGCTGTATTAACCCTTGTGTGGTCCTTTGGGTCACCAAGACCCGAAGGACCACTCAAGGGTTAAATTCTGTCTTTATATTTCTTCTTTTTATTAAAAAAAGAATACTGTGTTTTCAGTTAAATGTCTGGAAGATAAATCATATTTTAGTATCATTTTTTATGTGATTTAAATGGAAAATTAATCTGTTGACTCACTGGCCAAGTTGGTTAAAATTCGCCAGCCAAACAGATTTCTTTACCGGGCAATATATTAACTTGCCTTGTTTGTTTGTTGTTGTTTTCTACCAAACATCAGGGTTGCAAGTCCTGCTGGTTTATCCTCCGTTTTCATCTTGCTTTTTTTCTTTTAAAAGGCTGGCTGGCTCGCCAAAAATCA